>NC_021164.2:74507472-74694246 GCF_000331145.2 Cicer arietinum | reverse complement strand
CATGACATACAAGCCACTCCTTTGTTCAGCTTTCCCAATCATCTTCAGTGATGACTTGTCCTGTATGACACAAGAAGACTCAGAAAATTCAAGTTTACAAGACATAGAATTTGTTAATTTGGTGACTGATATCAAATTAACTGAAAAATTGGGAACAAAAAGAACATTGTGTAATGTAATTTTTGGAGTAAGCAAAATAGTTCCAGAAAAATGAACTAATGAAGAATCATTATTAGGAAGAGACACTGAGATTGGATTTATTCTATGATAAGACGTAAAATAGGATAAAGAACAAGCTATATGATCTGTGGCACCTGAGTCTATAATCCATTTAGAGTAGGTATTACCATGAGTCTGAGCAGAAGTGGACACATTGAGAGCTCACAAGATTGGTCTGAGGAAGAAGAGCTAGTAAACTCTGAATTTGTTCCTGAGAAAGGCCAAGAACTGAAGAATCACAAGAAGAAGTCAAATATGTGGTAATATTGTGAACCTTTTTGGACTTGAATCCAGGAGGTAATCCATGAATCAGAAAACATGTGTCTATTGTATGATTGGTCCTGCCACAATGAGTACATTGCCTATTCACACCAACCTTTCCTCCTGAGTGTCTAGGCTGATTGCCTTGATATGATGCTTTTCCTCTGCCAGAATTTGAAGAAGAATAAGAAGGTTTATTCTGATAAGAAACTTGTTGTGGAACCTGAGCAGCCATAACTGAAGATTCAGGAAGAGGACTCGTCTGCAATTGCCGCTCTTGTTGGATTATCATTGAAAAAATCTTGGTCAAAGAAGGCAAAGGATCCATGAGGAGAATCTGAGATCTTACAGCAGAGTAGTTATCGTTCAAACCTCTTAAGAAACATAACACACAATCATTGTCTCGATATTTTTTCAGTGTTTTGGAAACATCACAGCAACACAAAGTAACAGATTGACACTCAGGAATAGGACGATAGTTACAAAGCTCATCCCAGAGAATCTTCATTTTAGTGTAATAAGCAGTAACAGTTAGATCAGATTGATGCATGGAATAAAGATCTTGATGCAATTGTGAAATACGAACAGAATCACCTTGAGAGAAACGATCTTTAAGATCTTTCCATGCCGCAGCTGCAGTATCAATCCAGAGAATGCTCGTAGCAATCTCATGAGAAACGAAATGATTGATCCATGAGAGCACCAGATTATTGCATCTCTTCCAAGCAGGTATCATTTGATTAGGTGCATCAGGACAAGGAATAGAACCATCGACAAAACCAAACTTGTTTTTCATCTGCAGCGACATTGCCATTGCACGAGCCCAGCCATGGTAATTTGGACCTTCAAGAATTGGAGAAACGAGAACAAGAGAGGGATTCTCATTGGGATGAATATAGTAGTCATGTGTGGTATCTTGCAACGAAGCAAGAGTAGGTGAAGTTACAGCCATGGAAGAAGAAAAAGAAGAAGAAGAAGAAGAAGAAGAAGAAAGAGTTTGTTACAGAGAAGAAAAACGGTTGCGGAAGTTTTCTTCTGATACCATATTACAAATAACAAAAAAGAAAGAAAGGATGAAAGAATGAATTATTATTATTAAGAATAGAAAAGAGTACATCTTATATACTAAGAATTTCTAACTAACTTTGTAACTAACTTAATATATAAAAAACTAATTTATTACATCCAATAGATACAAAGTTCTTCTACCGTGCCTGATATCGGTAATTAATGGTCCATTCGATTATGCTAAAAATTCTCCAGTAAGGCAAGTAAATGCCAGCAGGAGGTGCAGGACCAATAACCTTAGCATATTTGTTTGATCACATATTTGGTAAATTGATAGAAAATATAATAATTAAAGATCCAATCTCCCTGTAGCATACACAACCTTCGAAAGTTAAGAATTGTTCGAAACCGAATTCATAGATGGTGTCTTTTAAAATGCAAAATGAGTAAAAAAAAATGGTATTGTGATGCTAAAGTTTAATGCCCGAAGCAATACATAACAATAAACAAGATTTTAAATTCAAGTAAAATATTTCATACTGGTTGAATTTAGATCCTCAAATCCACATCCAAAAAGGTGAATATTACAACCTCCAAAACAAACAGTAAGCATACACTCAAGAAGATTGTCACCACACACACAGGTTCTACTCAAATGCATCATCATCATCATCAGGAAGGGGCTGATTAGCAGCTTGGGCAATCTCAGCCTCATGCCTGCAAAAGCAACCAACAAAGTAATTATAGGAATATTAACTATAAAATTTTCCATACTAGCTCCAAAACCAGCACAAGGTCAGTGTAGAAACAATTAATCAATATCATGACAGATAGCTTACTGTTGTTGTGCAACTAAATCGATCTGAACCTCTGGAGGAGCCAAGGCAGGAGATTCAACAAAGTGCAAGTTAGGATCACTGCAAAATACAAGTACAAAACAATAATAAGTTGAAATGTTTCTACAAGTTTGAAGTGTTCCTCATAATAAAGTAGATGCCTACCCTGCAAGTTTCCGGGCAAGATACAGGAAAGGCTTCTCAAAGTTATAGTTGCTCTTGGCTGAAATTTCATAGTACTGCAAATTCTTCTTTCTATGGAATGTAACCTGCTTTGCCTTCACTTGTCTGTTCTTCACATCAACCTTGTTACCGCAAAGAACAATCGGGATGTTTTCACAAACCCTGAAAACAGTTGTGGAGATAATTGACAAAAAAGTAAGATAAACAGCTTGGTGACAAATACCAAATGACTAGAGACAACAATTACAAAGGTTTGAAGGAATAGAAATACAAACCGGCAAAGATCACGGTGCCAGGTAGGTACATTCTTGTAAGTTAGTCGGGCAGTAACATCAAACATTATAATAGCACACTGCCCATGGATACTGAAAAATAAGACCGAGCATGTTAGAAGCGTTAGAAAAGGGAGCAATGCAGACACACAAGCAAAAGTGAAAGTAGCTTGTAGCATGGCACACTAAAAGCCTTACACATACTGTTCTAATAAAAAAAAAACCTCACAATCATTGAACTTTGCAATGCTAGAATACACACTTACCTAAATAACTCATTAATACACACTTACCTAAATAACTCATTCCAAAAGGATTAAGGACATGCAAAACTACAGTACTGATTAATCCCAGAGCATCAATACCAATGAACACATATATACTTATTGGAAAGATACAAGTTATATACATAATTAACGCCATTGCAGAAGATGCCGAGAAAGTAAAAACTACTTTATGAGTCAGAATAACAATACGATAAAAGTGTCAAATGCTCATGTTTCAAATCTTCACACGATACAGACGTATCCTGAATAGAGACAGATCAAGATGACTGAGAACAGCCTTAATGCTCACAACATTAAGGTTGATCAAGTAGCAGCTCACAACATTAAGGTTGATCAAGTAGCAGCTCACAACATTAAGGTTTATCAAATAGCAGCTCACAACATGCAGATTTAAACTCAAACTTTTTCTAAGAATTGAAAGAAAAAAAAAACACATTTGAACTATTAGCATTAGCTGACTGAAGATGGTTATGCATATTAGGCATACATATATGAAATTGATTAAATAAATTACCAAAAGATCACACAATAAACAGGAGCCAAGTATATAGATTCCTATATTCATAGATTCATATATTCATCAAAGAAATTAGAACACTCACTAATATCCGTCTCTGAGTCCGCCGAACTTCTCTTGTCCAGCAGTGTCCCAACAGTAGAAACGAATCTTTCCACAGTTTGTGAAGAAATCCAATGGATGAACCTCCACCCCAATAGTTGCTGTTTACCATCAAATCAAAGCAACAAATAATAAATCACTTAAACATATAATGGAGTATTAAATCTCTAAATAAAATTATAACTGAATAAATCTTACGTTCATATTTCTTCTCAAATTCACCAGTAAGATGCCTCTTCACGAATGTAGTCTTTCCTGCATTACAACAAATATCATAACCAAGTCAACAAAACAGATCCTGGCGAATCACTATTTTTAGGTTACAAAACATATCTAAAAAAGAAAAGAAAAAAACGAGAAAAGAAAGTGAAGAAAAACGAACCAGTGCCACCGTCACCGACGATAACAAGCTTGAAACTAGGGTAATCAACAGTTTGCTGATTGGGCAACGCCTGCAGCAGAAGAAAAAGAAAAATCAATTTCAATCGAAATCTAGAATCAAGTTGAGAAGAAGGTGAAGAAAAATTTACCATGGAAGAGAGTAGTAGCTTTGAAGTGACGCAGAGAGAAATGGGCAATTAGGAGAAAGAATTGCAAAGTAGGGGCGCGGGTTTATATTTTAAGGGTTTTAGCGTTAGGTTGAGGCAGTTCGCTGCACCCTTTGATTAAATCACACGGCTTCAATCACAATGCCGAATCTCACGCAATAAAAACCTTCAATATTACATTAAGATTATTAAATGATATATTTCTTTTATTTATAAAACGGAACTAAAACAAACCAGCAAAATAACTCTTAATGGTGATTTCAAACAAAAACAAATTATGGGAACGAAAGCAACTATCTAATCCTTTGTTGGAAGGAAATAACGTGAATAAAAAATAAAGATATATATTCATAAAATAAAATAAAATAAATAACCGTGTATTAAATAGAAATATATATTTATGTTTTGTTCCATAAAATTAAGTTATAAATTAGTTGATAATTAATAGCTAAAAAGTTAGCTAATAAATGTTGATTCATAACTGAAAAGCTAATTAATTGATATTAAATTAGATAAATTTAATTTTTAATAATATAAAATGATATAAATATTTAATTTAAAATAATAAAAAATAGGATATTTTTATCCAATCTCTCTTATGTATTGTTTTACTCTATTTTTATTTTTTTAATTAATTTCCTACTTTACTTTATTTTTATGGTCGAAACCCAAAAAAAATACAACAAAGTTTTTAAATAAAAATTAGAACCATACAATTCATTTATTATTTTTTTTTGTTACATCATTTACTTTTTTTTATTACAATGTAAACATAATTTTTAAAAGTTTATAAAAATTTAACAAACTTAATATGTATAAATAGTAATTATAAAAACAATGCAATAAATTTACTGTTAACAATTTGCCATAAAAATTGATATAACTTTATCACAATGATAAATTATAAGATGAATAAATAATAATAAATATGAAACTGCATACCTTAATCGATTTTTTTGTAAGATAAATAATATGAAAATTTATTGTTTTTGAGTTATTTTGGTAGGAATTAAAAAAATTAAGTACAACTTCACCAAGAATAAGATATGCATTGAGTTATAAACTAATGGTGACTGAATGAACAGTTATTTTGTATTATCTAAGAAAAAAAAAATATTAAAATTATAAATAAAATAAAATATAAAAAGCTATAATATCAAATGCTACTTGAAATAAAATCTCAAAATAAACTATAAACTGGTGATAAGAACTTGTTTATCAAACACGTACCTTTTAATCTAATAAACTAGTTTAATAAACTATAAATTAACTTATTACATTACCAAACAGCGTATTAGATAAAATATATAAATTAAGTGATATAAAACTTATGGTATACAAAGATAACGATATATAATATAAAAATGGAGCAAAGTTACCTATGAAGTGCAAGATAATGTGTTCATTAAAAAATGCAAAACAATTTAATTGGAGAAAATAGTCACTAATAAAAAAAAATTAAAAGGGAGATGGTACAAAAAAAGCTGTTATAAAAGAAAAACTTCAAATGGAAGGATTTTAGGAACATTATATTAAATTTGAGAGTTTTCTTTTCAAATGGGAGTACAAAAAATTTAGACGAGCAATCATCAAATAAACATTTTATTTCATATGTGACATACAACCAAATAAAGGAAGCTCGAGTTTCCATAAACTTTTCATATTTCCTACTTTCCATCCATTCACTTTTAGCTCAACCAAACAACCTGTAAAGTACTCCTAATAAAAGGTGTTAGAGTCACCTACATTTGCCAACAAATCAAATTGATTTCCTTCTAAGTGGACATGTAGTACTCAAAAAGATGAAGCATAAAGATAATAATTTGAATGAGAGGTTGAAAATTTCTTGTATTAGTAAAACTTAAAAGTAGTCATTTGATAGACACCCACTAAATAATTTAATTTAAAAATAACTTCTGATAGTTCATGTCTTCTAGTTTAGTCAATTTTGAACTTTCAATTTAATCCAGACAATGTAACAAAATTCAAAATTACAATGAACTTCTTTGATATTGCATCTATCCCTGTTATAAATTCTTTTTGGAAAAAAAAAATGTATCTTAAATATAAACACTATTTTAAATTAATATATGCATTACCCCGAATATTTGTGGTACAAAATCATCCATATTACATTTCAAACATCCCTTTAGAGATATTTTACAGCTAATGCATGTAAGTAATGTATGTTTATAAAACGAATATGAGTAAGTTGGTCAGATATATTCCATGTATTTTTAACACACCTAGACCAAAAACATTATCAATAAGTAAAGTATGGCTAGAAGTAGCATGAGACATATGGTTGTTCACTCGTCGATCGTATTGGTAAAGTTGTTACCTAAAATATTTATATATAATCAAGCAGAGATACTAAAAGAAATGCATATACTCTATCTATAATTATTATAATCTGATCTAAACACTCACGAACAACTTTATAATCATGTAATGCCTAATAGATTGTTTGTCAAAATTACAACGATAGATTATGGTAAATGAAAATACAACCACGTGTTAACACATATTTCATCAACTACTAAACACTTTTGTTTCAAAAAAGGTAAACACTTGACACTTCACTTTGAACCTACAATTTATGTCTAAAGTTATAATTGTAATATTATCGGTGTTGCATGTTTTTTCGATATCATATAACATCAAAGCTAAATATCATCAAATTTTTTGAGAGACTGTTTAAAAGATAAAAAAATAATCACGATATAAGAAATAATCGATGCTAATTACATAAATTGTTCACATAACATAATTGGTTCACTCTATAAAATGAGTTATAGGAAAAACAAAAAAACCCAAGTGTCAAACAAAAAAAATGAAGAAACAAACATTAAAGTCTTTTTGTTTCATTTCGTTGATGCAATATCATAAATGAAAATTATCTTTTGTCGAGACAAAATCTCAAATTAATGTTTTGATATAAATAAATAAAAGTTAATAAAATATTCTAATTATGATTCTAAATGATGTGTTAATTTAACACATGTTTTTTAGTGTAATAAGTCAAGTTAGTTACAAAGCAAAAGCAAGAGAAATCAGTTTAAAGAAAGAGATAAAAATGAACAAGATTGAACCAAAAACGTTTTTGACATAATATGGAAAAACCAATAACGTTATTCACGCTTCTGTCATTTTTAGCAAGCAAAATCAAATCAGTTTTTAATGCAATGAAAGCTCTTGCAAATCGCGAATGAATTTTCAGATCATATACTATGAATATAAAACTCTCGTATGAGAAAAATAATCACTCAAAAGGATCAAAGATTATAAGGCAAAACTTAAAGCAAAAATGTTAAACAAAATATTCTCCAGCAGTGTAACAATATCTTCAGATTGATAAACATTATCCAACATGTTATAATATTCAGCAACAAAAATCTTTCTCATGTATAATTAATAGTTGTCTCGAGAATGATCAACATCATTCTCTAGTATGATGACATCAGTCCAGAATGATACAAATATTATCCAGCTTACTGACATCATTCTTCAGTCTTGTTACATCATTCTCCAACCTGTTTTTCACTAATCAAAAGGAAATCTTAATCGATTAAGCACGTCTTTGAGATGCTTGTGGGCATAAAAAAAGTATAATCACAGTCAATAATGAGAAGCTACAAATCAGACATTATTAACACAAAAGCAGAAACGCATAATGTTCAAAACAAGAACATTCAAAGTTTAAAAGTCTAATATTTGGTCAAGTATGACACGTGACAACAAGCTATTATTTCAATGGTCATAATAACTGTCACCAACCTCCTCGAAGACTATAAAATGAACCCCTAGCTTAAGGACAACACATAACTTCAAGTGCTAAGAAAAATCGTCAATCACATACACTTACATACTTGAAAGCTTTTCAATTACCAGAAAAATCAGTTTTGATTTCCTCTTCATATATCCATATCATATTATTGAATTATTTTATCAATAATCTATTTTCAAACCCGAGTTGAGCATACTCATATTCTACCAATATATCTAAATCATTGTTGTGTAAACTCAAAACTATAAGGGTTATTTATAGTATAAGTAGTTTTTGTAAAAATCATTTTATGGTTAAAAGGTGAATTGTAAAATTCTATCAAGATTGATAGGTGGCTTGATTGAATCATTTATGGGTGGAAATGAACTATTTTTACAGACCAAGGTTGATCTTAACAAAAATTGGGTAAAACTAAGAACGTTGCAAAACCAATAACGTTATTCGTTTTAACACTTAATGGAAAATCGCACAGTTGTGAGGACTGAACATAGTCCGAGTTGAGTGAACCAATATATACTTTTGCGTGGTATATATTCTTTATCTCTATTTACTTTCAATCATTTTGATTGTCAAGTTAAATAAATAAGTTACAACTGTGATTTTAACTAACCAATAATGTTTTCCGTTTTCTATGTTTCAGAATCAAGAACGTTATTCGTTTTCATAACTAAGATAAATCTTGAGTTATTTTCTTAAGATTTTAACATGAATGTTTAAATAGGTGAATTTACGATTCAAACCTCATTTCTTGTAAATTAACATTGCTACTTCATCTTTCATTTCACATGCAAAACATTGTGAGCATACAAAATCAATCAAATGCATAATTAAATAAAAAATAACTTTACTTGAAAATGTCATTTTAACAATTGATGTCTACCATTTAGATGTTTTTGACAAAACACAAAGTATACAACCAAATGAAAAAATAAATTCAAGTTACATGTGCTTTAAAAGAACATAGCAATCAAATAATAAATCAAGTACCGAAATTGCTTCATCAACAAATTACATGGTTTTAAGCATCGTCGCCCGATAGTGGTCCATCGAGGAAGCTTTGGTCGTTCGAGTGACCCATTGACAACTACTTTGGACATCAAGAGAGCACATTAAAATCTTACAATAAAAACATAGTTTCTATGTAAAAAAACACCCGATATATAAAAATAAATAAATTATAAATTGTAATTACACAAAAATATAGTAAAATAAGTACACATTTCAACACAACAACAAAAAAGACACATACAAGCAAAGAGTATTCATCTTGACACTAATAATTAATATGCTCGCTAAAAAAATATATTTATTTTCAGATGATTTTTATGCTCTCTTGTTAGATTAAAGATAATATGAACAACATATTTGCAAACATTAATCATGAAAGTGTATCACATACTTACCCAATTAATTGTTATGAAACTCTTGTTAGATTAAAGATAATATGAACAATATATTTGCAAACATTAATCATGAAAGTGTATCACATACTTACCCAATTAATTGTTATGAAAGTGGTAATTTGCTATAATAAATTACAAAACTTATTTTTTTAAGTGTCATTAACCGTTGGTGTGAAGATAAGAAGAAACAAACACCAATCAATAAATAACACTTAATACTTTTAATATAAATATGTCATTTATCGCTTAAAGTTATCCTCAAAATATTATCCATACCTACATGTTATATGGATATAAGAAGATCAAAGTCCAATATCATTAAAAACGTGATGTCCCTCGACAAACATTAATTTCCTCTATGATATAAATGGACATGCAAATTATTTAAATGATTACCTCATGCCATGGTATTTAAAAATAAAATATTAATAATTGTATATGAAATAATGAATGGTAATAAGATCTAAAAAAATATAATAATTCAAGTGCCAAACAAAAAAAAAATCAAACATTAAAATCATATAAAAGATATACTCCGTAAATTGAATCAATTTCAATCACTTCACATGCAAAATAGTGTAAATATATATAATCGATCAAATATATAACTAGATAAAAAGTAGCTATATTATACAATGTTTACCATTTTAATAATTTATATCTACCGTTTAAATGCATTGATGCAACACAAAGTAAACAATCAAATGAAAAAATAATTCAAAATAAAGTTATATATATGTTTTAAAATGTCATAATCATCAACAAAGCATTGAGAAATCATCTCTTAAATAAATTACAATGTTTGAAATATCATCATTATAAAATGGTCAATAGATAAAACTTTAATTCAAGTGATTCAAACGACAATTACATTTTAAATTATGACAATATTATAAAAAATTACAACAAAAGTCTATAAAGAGAAAATTGGTGAAACTTTTACAAAAACACTCGTAATAATAAAAATAAATAAGTGCCATAACGAATCAAATATCGTGTTTTTCAATAAAAACAAAAATAATTGACAGCAAAAACATAATTACTAGACATGTTATAAATTTGATAGGTTTTGACAAGATTTTAATTGTTTATTTTCATAGTTTTGCAACTATTATTAAAGTTACAAAAAACACGCAATGCCATGTAAAATAAAAAAATTTAGCACCAATTACAGCGTGGAAAAATTGTGACTGACTATCATCCCAAAATATATTTACTTTTCAACTTTTTATTTGATATATATTATCCGTAAAAATAATACGTTTATAATGACTATTATTTAAAAAACAACTTATTACTTTTATTCGTGAGATGAAAAACAAATAAATGAACAAGACGAGATTCTAATTGTAATCCCAACAAGCCCAATCCGCTTCCTTTTGTAGAGAGGCCCTTAAAACCCTAAGCAACAAAACTCAGCCGCTGCTACTTTCCCCTTCTTCCGCAAACAACCTGGACTCGCACTCAACTCAACTAACCATCAAAATCTAAACCTCGCCGGAACACGCCGCCCGACTTCATTCTCGCCAGAACACCACCGTCTGAAACAGTGAGAATGTCCACCTTTTCCCCTCTTTTTCTCTGTTTTTTTATTTTTATTTTTTTATTTCGTATCTTCCTTTCCTTCGTCTGGTGCCGTCCTGTAGTACGCACGAGGATGCGATTCAAGCGCGATTTCCGACCGTGTTAGCCGCCTCTAAAAAAAGCAACGCACCAGAGATTCGCTTCGAAGTAGTGCTTCCCTCCGCACCACGATTGACAACATAACATGTTGTTTATATCTGATAGCGGATCAGAGTGGCCTGAGACTGAATCGTATAGTTTGTGTAGTGCGATAAGTTTTGTTCTATTTTTTCATTTATTAGATATGTTAAAGTATTTTTCTTAACTGTTGTATTTTCTGTGTTTTTTAGTCAATTTTTCCGTTCTATTTTAAACATTATTTTCACACTTGTTATTTGACATGATCATATGAGTAATTGGTTCATCCTTATTATGCACCGATACTGTAGTTAGATAAATGACATCCTATTTGGATTTTTCTTCTTTTAAGCGAGGGCTGCACTTTATTAATTAGATGATAAAATGCAACATATATTAATTTGAAAAATGAACTCCTTGAGATTATGATGAATCCATCGATATGTACAACTATTACGAAGTAGTTAAAATTTGAATAATTGATTTTTGTTCAGCAGTTATAATTATACACTTTTATCTCTCTTGAGTTAACCCTTCACTTTAGATAAGGCAAATCATTTTGGAATTTCTAAAATTTCAATTTATTTCTTATTTAAGATTATATATATATTTGTGCTTTCTTGTTGGTAAGTTTATATGTGTAACTCCGAATGCTGTTTGTTCCCTTTTAGATGTTTAATTCAAATAAATGAATAAACAATTTTTGCTTAACAAAATTTTGTTACTTCAGGTCAATAATTATGCTGTTTTAAATTTTAATCAATAAGATGAAAGCTATGTCGAAGAAAAAGAATCCCCTAGTGTTTATGGACGTGTCTATTGATGGGGACCCTGTTGAAAAGATGGTGTTTGAGGTACTTCATATTTTTTTCTATTTAATATTTGTGCTGCAGCTATTCTAATATACAACCTAATGTGTGATCATCATGCGCACAGCTTTTCTACGATGTTGCTCCCAAGACTGCAGAAAATTTCCGTGCTTTATGTACAGGTATTTTAAATTTGAATTTATTTGCATTAGGAATTTCCTCAATTATAACTATTGTTTACCAGTTTACTTTTTCCCTTTCAAAAGTTGCATTTTCTACCATCAGTTACGCACCTACCAATTAAACAGGTTATTTGACAGGTTTATGTACTCGTTATATGCACAAATATTGTTTACGCTTCTTGTTGCAAGTTGATATTTGCTTAAAAATTGTCTACCTAATGAGTGATGCACTTATTCCTTCCTTTTTCTGTGATATTTTAATTGTGTCCAGGAGAGAAAGGTATCAGTCCAAATACTGGAAAATCGCTGCACTACAAGGGTTCTTTCTTCCATCAAGTTATAAAAGGCTCCATTGTGAAGGTATGTTATTTTATCTGGTCTCATATCTAAAAACTGTTCTATGCTATTTCTGTATATGTCCTCTCACTGTGGTTGAACATGGCTTAGCAATGGTCCCCATTGCCCTTGTTTATGCTGTAGGATACACAGGGCTGATGCTCAGAAAAGATTTTCTTGTGAATCTGTGATATAGTTTTGAGGTTGTACTTGCTAAGTTGTTTGTTGCACATACAAAGTTCGATGAACTGACTTTAGTTTTCTATCATCATCGTGATCATCACACTTTAATAAGCTTCTTTGGTGCCCAGCCAACATTGGATGGATTA
This sequence comes from Cicer arietinum, assembly GCF_000331145.2. NCBI lineage: Eukaryota > Viridiplantae > Streptophyta > Magnoliopsida > Fabales > Fabaceae > Cicer > Cicer arietinum. Next base: position 74,681,466 of record NC_021164.2, on the reverse strand, counting down.
TTATTTGTACTGTTATTATGTGTACTAACTGCTGTTTTTACTTTTACAGGGTGGTGATTTTGTCAATCGAAATGGTATGTATTTTATCAATATCAATATATTGCATCCCATTTTTAGTTTGCTATCCATTTTTTGATGGTTGCAGTTTGATTCAATATATGTAGTCACTTCCTTTGTGTTTTTATTATTTGATCATTCAGTTGTTGGAGTGGCAAGCCTTGTTCCATTTGCATGTTTCCTGTGATGATGGTAATTTCTTTTCTAAGTCAATTGGGAACATCGTTAACACAGTTCCTTTACTTGAACACAAATTGGCCTGTAATTGAGTGGGGGGGTATTAGAAGTTATAACTTTTTGATTTGTTTTGGAGATTTGGATTAGTGTGATATTACTAATATTGATATCTATCTGGCTGTGAATATTTTAAGTTATAACCTGAGTTTTTGTGTTCCATATAGTTTTAGTATTGAAAGCATTGCAGCTGATTGTATCTATTTGGTGTTTCCTATTTCATCAATAAAAAGTTTAGTCTAGGTTCAAGTGCATTTTTTTAAATTTCCTTGATCTGTTGATCTTTTCCCGTGTCCATTGATTTTTCTCTTATCCGTGTGCTACATTTTCCAATGTTTTCAGGTACTGACGGAGAAAGCATATATGGCTCTAAGTTCCCAGGTAAGAATACCAATCCTCTGCCCCTAACATCATATATGGTTCAAAGTTCCCAGGTACGTTATATCACGAAATTAACATAGTTTGTTTTTGTGATTTTAGATGAGTCACCTAAGCTAAAGCATGATGGCCCCGGGCTTTTGTCGATGGCGATTGCTGACCGTGACATGCTTGGTTCTCATTTTATTATCACTTTGAAAGCTGATCACCATCTTGATAGGTTTGTTAGTCTAATATATTTTTGGTGGCATTTTACTGCCTACATGGATGTTTTATTTTGTTTGTGAGGGTGGTTGAGGGTAAAATGCCTGATTGTAATGTTGTGGGGCGATTTGGCAGGAAACATGTAGTCTTCGGGAAGCTTGTGCAAGGGCTTCATGTATTGAAGAAAATTGAAGATGTGGGTGATGATGAAGGCCATCCAACTGTAACTGTTAAGATTATTTATTGTGGCGAATACAATGATGGTAGGCATTGCTTAGCTTGTTTAGAATAATACAGTCCTACTCCTAATATTATGGACAATTAATCATCTTCCTGAAAGTTGTCTCCAACTCTTATAATGCCAGAGAATAGTGTATTTATTGTTTTAATTTTCTCTCTTCAATTGAGGTGCTCTTTTCATGACCAGTATTTCATTTTTAATATACTAAACCCTTTATTTGAATATCAATATTACTAGATGGGAAGAAGGTAAATAAATCAAAAGCAGGAAGGGATGGATCTTGCGAACCCAATAGTCATGAAACACGGAGGAAGGGAAAACCGAAAAGATCTTCAAAAGACAGAAGGAAAAGGAAAAGATATCACTCATCTGAATCGGAGAGTTCTTCTGATTCAGACACGGAATCTTCGGAAACTGATAGTGATTCTGAGTCAGATATGTCCTCATCATCTGATATAAGTTCCTCTAGTGATGACAGGCGAAGAAAGAGAAAGAGATCTAAGAAAGATAAATATAAACGTGGAAAAAAAAGAGATAAACGCCGCGACAAAAAGCGAAAAAGACGGGAGAAGAGATCAAAGCGTAGATCAAGAAGGTACTAATTCTTAATATTGATCAAACCTTCAGTTGTTACTTATCAATTTCAGATTTCAGTCATTTATCTTTCTTGTAATGAATTTACATTAGCCATTACATTTTGAAATTGGGGTTGCATGTATTCTCATGTTTGCTAATTCTAAATTAAGTCATACTTGATTTGCAAATATTTTCAAGGTCTAGAACTGAGTCTGTTATATTTTATTAGGGAGTCTGGCAGTGATTCAGATAGTGAGTGTAACCGTGGTTCTGATGTTGAAAGTCTTGATACTCAACAGAAAGAGCTGAAGCGAAAAGATCATTCTCAGAAAAAAGGTAAATTTTGTAGTAATTTAATTGTTTCTCCAAAAAAATGTGTAACCCTTAGTTATCTTCAATAAAGCAGACATTGGTAATACTTTAGTAGAGTATATCTTTATTTTGTAAGTTTAATTCTTTGGTGTAATATGCATCTTTTATTTTCTCCTTTTTTTCTTCCAGCTGAAGTAAACTCTCCCTCAGATGTGGAGAAAGATGCACCTACTGTCCACCATAAAAAGGAAGAGGTGGGTTTGCCGGAAAAAATTGTGAAGGAAAATGGTGAGCGGCATAGCAATGGTACTGGAGCTGTCTATAGATCTGACAGAAGTGAAGAGAGGCAACCAGACGCGATGGATGACCATTTGGGCAAATCTCGGTATACTCTCCTACTGTGTAACACCTCAATTATTTCTTAAGCTTATGATTTCTTCCACTTATAAAAAATTTATGAGCAGGAGTCGAAGCATGAGTCCTAAGCGAGCCATGAGTAAGAGTATGAGCATCAGTCCTAGGAGGAGTGGGGACAAGAGCCTTAGCATCACTCCGAAAAGAAGATTGAGCAAAAGTCCAAGTGTTGGTAGAAGTCCTCCCCGTCCATCAAGGAGGAGTTTGAGCAGGAGTCCTGTTAGAAGGATCAGGAGTCCAAGCAGAAGCATCAGCAGGAGCCCAGTGAGGGGCAGGAAAGGGAGAAGTATCAGTAGAAGTCCTGTGATAACTCGTTCTCTTAAAAGTTTCAGCAAGAGCCCTGGAAGATCTCGTTCTCGAAGCCGCCGGAGCAGAAGTTCTCCCAGAGCGTCATCACGAAAAACAATCAGCAGAAGCCCTGTAAGAGTGTCGAGAAAGAGGGTAAGTCACAGTCCAGTTAGATCACGAAAAACAATCAGCAGAAGCCCTGTAAGAGTGTCAAGTGTAAGTCGCAGTCCAGTTAGATCACGAAAAACAATCAGCAGAAGCCCTGTAAGAATGTCAAGAAAGAGTTTAAGTCGCAGTCCAGTTAGGTCACGAAAAACAATCAGCAGAAGCCCTGTAAGATTGTCAAGAAAGAGGGTAAGTCGCAGTCCAGTTAGATCACCAGCAAGAAGCTTAAGCAGAAGCCCTGGTAGGGTCCCTTCAAAGAGAAGCATTAGCAGAAGTCCTGTTAGAGCACCCAGTAGAAGCAATCGCCGCAGTTATTCTAGGAGTCCTAGCCCTGTACGTAGAAGAAGGTCACCTCGTGGGGGTAGTTTGTCTAGGAGTGCTTCACCTGATGCTTCCCCAAAGCGTATCAGAAGGGGAAGAGGTTTCAGTGAACGATACTCCTATGCAAGAAGGTATAGAACCCCTTCTCGGTCTCCTGTGAGGTCATACCGGTACAATGGAAGAATTGATCGGGACAGGTAAAAAGTTTTAAGCAGTTTTGATTGGTCACCCCACTGCTGGTATTGGTTGAGTTTTGATAGTTGAATGATAAACCGTGCATTCTGTCTGCAGATATTCAGGTTACAGAAGGTATTCCCCTAGGCGTTTCAGAAGCCCACCACCACGTGGAAGAACTCCCCCAAGGTTCTTTCCCCTCATTACCTATGACAATTGCTTTCTATATTATATGGTTATATTTGTTAAATTGCTTTCTATATGACGATTTCTTTCTTTATTATTATATTTGTTAAATTGTTTTGATGCATAACTTATACTGTTATACCCATTGTTAGTTCCTTTTGCTGTATATATATTTAATAATAATAATGCGGGCTGTATCTATATATTATTTTTATTATTATTATTATTAGTATGATATTTGTTACATTATTTTGTAGCATAACTTATTTACCCATGGTTAATTCCTTTTGCTGTATTTATAATAATGCTGGCAGTAGAGTACATATAATTATTTGGAAGTGTATACTTAGGTATCGAAGGAGGAGCAGGACCCCATCTGTCTCACCCAGCCCACGCTACCGAGCTCGGCGATATAGCAGAAGCCGCAGCCCAGTTCGCAGTCGTTCCCCAGTTGAACCGCTTCGATCCCGTCCCTCTCCTCGTGTAGAAAGGCATTCATCATATTCCCGAAGCAGGAGCAGGAGTCCAGTGAAATCCAGGTCTCCTGTAGATTCACCATCTCCACGGAAAGCAAGTAGGGACAGCAGGGGGGGTTCATCATCCCGAAGCCCAGATGGAAAAAAAGGCTTGGTCTCATATGGCGATGGTTCTCCCTACTCGGGCCAAAGGTGAAAATAGTTGGACCCGAAGGTTTTTGTCATCTTTTATGAGGTTGGGGCTTTGATTTTTGAACTTCACCTTCTGCTTTGCTTGCATGCTGGAATGCTGGAATTTGGGGATGTCGTGTTATTTTCTTTATAGACACTGTTGAAAGATTCTAATGTTAGAATAAGTACGACTACTTGTGAAATTAGGATGCGGTATTTGTTGTAGTGGAATTATTGCTGTATTTGGTGGAATTAGGGAAAACTGCTATGTTGTGTCTTGCCATGTCTTCGGTGGCACAAATATTTGAGTTGAATTTATTTATTAAATTTTGGTAATGCTTATTAGGTTTGTTCTATAATTCTTTGGAAAGTGCAAATCAACCTCCCCCTCTCTATGTAGAGGGCCTTGAAACAAATCTTTTTCTATATTTTTTATGTTAATATTTGATAATTATGGTTTAATTTTTCATTTATTACAATGCAATCATTTATATTTTATTTAGCGAAAACTTCATATTAACTGCTTTTTACATAATCAAAATATATTTTAATTAGACTTGCATTGAACTCAACATGCCTTTTTTAAAATATAAGTTTTCACGTAGTCATCAAGTCAGCCATAGTATTTGAATCAATGTAATTTTATAAAGTAATGCTAAACAACATCTACTGATGCGATTACTCATTCCCTAACCTCTTTGCTAAGAGGAAGGGACAAAGGGATGACTGAATGTGCCAGCCAGGGCACCCCAAGAGTCAGACAAGGATCCCAAGTAGTGGAGCAGTTTCCAATGCTAATAAAACATTGTAACTATCTACACCGATCGCGTAAGCTTTTTAATTGTTCCACAACTTTCTGTGGTTGAAACAGATACAACATTGAACAAAAGCTTAGAAATGTCGGCATCATCGCGTGTTTTCGACACCATTAGTGAATGTCTCGCCCTGATACAGTCAGATTCTCAAGATGCTCAAGAGAAAGGTCTTCAAACATTGGCTGCCATCACCAAGGTAAGTCCCCAAAACAGAACCTTGCTAGCTCAAACAGATGGAGCAATCCCAACATTAGCCACACTAACAAATGCTTCCTCCTCCATTATCCAAACCCTTTCATTGTTGATCCTCTTTAACCTTTCCCTAAACCCCGATCTAAAGCAATCTCTTGCTGATATGGAAACCATTTATCATCTCAATTTCCTTATTAACTCATCATTGTGTTCTCTTGATTCATGCAAACTTGTCTCATCATTGATTTGTAGTTTGGCCATGTTTGATAAAAATAAAGCCAAATTTGGAGTAGCAGGTACTGTCCAGTTGCTTGTGAAGGCTATCGAAGACACTCTTATCGATTCTGGTGATGCTCATCATCTTTTGAGTTCATTGACTGAACTTGTTCAATTCCATGGAAATTGTACTTTGGCTGTTCGTGGTGGAGCAGTTCCAGTGCTGCTTCAAGTTGTAAAGAGCACCGATAACAACGAGGATTTGGCTGGAACATCTCTTACTGTTCTTGGTCTTCTTGTGAGGTTTGATGAAGGGTTGAATGCAGTTAAGAAAACAAATGCGATAATAAGTTCAATGTTAAGTGTGTTGAAAGGAAGGTCACTGTTGTGTAAGGAAGGTGCAACCGATATCCTTCTTCGACTTTTTGATGACAGTGAAGAATGTGTTAGAGAGGCTTTGATGTTATCAGAATTCTCAAGTGTGTTGGCTGATCTTTGTGTGAGGGGTTCACCAAGAGTTCGAGATAAGGCTGATTTGTTAATGAGGAAGATTGCAAAGGTTAGCTTAGAAACTAACATGGAATTAGCTTGCTCCCTAAATGATTAATAACTTCAATCAAGTTATTGCAAGTTAAATGGTTTCCCTATTCAGCGATATTTTCACTAATTCTGTTGAGAATTATGTATGTCTTTTTAATCTTACACAATTACATCATCAAAATTTGGGTCTTTTTTTTTAATACCCTCTTTTAAAAAAAAAACACTAAAATACCCCATTTCAAAAAAATATACCAAAATGCCATTTTTTTAAAAAATCAAGTGGGAAGTCGCCATTTGGAACTCGGGCTTCTTAAGGAAGTTGCCATTCCAAATGGCGACTTGTAAGTAAAGAAAAAAAAAAAAGGTATTTTGGTATATTTTTTTCAAATGGAGTATTTTAGTGTTTTTTTTTTTTCAAAAAGAGAGTATTGAAAAAAAAAACCTCAAAATTTGTTGTTACATTCGGTTTTATCTTTAACACAAACATACACTCGCACTAAACATATATGAGTTCTATTTGTCTGAAGTTTGAAATTATTTAAATCACTGATGTAGTTACTGCTTCCATCCAATACTATAGTTTTGTGTGTATTAAAGAATATAAACGATTAATTTATGTCATCCATTAGCACATAACCTCAAGTCCACTTAGTTTAAGTGTCCGTTTAAGGTTTTGTAGATAAATTAAAGAAAATAATAAATATTTAGTTTTTAATGAAATTATTTGTCTCTTCATATAATAACTTTGCTTGTTCAATATTTCATTGCACATATTTCTCCCACACTAATAAATAGTCAGCAATATTATTTGCAAAACATAATTAATATAAAACATTTTAGTTAATGTATACACGGTTAGTCTAAAATAATTCTACACATCTACACATTTCATTACGTAGTTATTTAAAGATTATGTATTTGGTTGATATTATATAATGATATTTAGCAGTTAAATCAATGAAATTTTAACATTTTACATGAAAAAAAGTCATTATTCACATAGATCGTTGGATTAATCCCGTAATCATTCAAATTTCATATTTATTTTTTTACCATTAAATAAAATGCTTGAGTTAAAAAAAAAACACTTCTCTATTCTACATTGAAATACATTAAATGAATTATAGATTTTAAAATTTGTAGTTTATTTATTATGAGATCATTACCTATTTTCATTTATTGTACATATTAGATTTGTAAAATATCACTAATAATTTTGGCATAAAAATAAATAACATTAAAAAGAGTGAAGGAGTAATATTTGCCGTTGATTTTTCCGTCATCCATGGATATGTCTCATATTCTTTTGTCGCTGTCCAATGTCCAAAAAACTCAACAGCAAATCAGCATGATCGCGTAATAACCTTTTTGAAGCATTTCTCACAGGTTTTTCAACCCCAACCAACTAAAAAGCAATCTTAATTTTGTTTTAAATATTTATTTATTATGACAGCATCCTCACATTCTCAGGAGTCAGAACCTTAAACTTGTGCCATTGGCATACAGAATATCAACGGTGGGTGGGATATAATAGTTTAAAATCTCTAAAGATGCCCGACACATATGACACACCATTCGAAAATATTATAACAGCAATCCTCTTATAAATTTGTAGCGTTTTTTTATTTAAAACGTTTTTATCGATGTTACTTCGAATTAAATCGACTCAATAGATTATGCAAAAATATAATATTACATATGATAAAAAAGAAAATATGAAAGTATTGATGAAATGAAAAATTATTACAATTGTATGTCTAATAAAGTTTATATATTCAAATTAAAATAATTAATGTTTAACTAGAATTTTTCTTGCGGTGGGTGCTGAATCAAACGTATTGTCCTTTATTCTTATCAATTTCATTTTTATAACTACCCATGTTACTACTTAATAATATAGGTGAGGTACAAATTCGTCGGTTGTTTTGTTTATCACATTCTTTAACTTCTTCACTTTAATTGCCAAATTAATCTTTTATATATATATATATATTGTTTAGATATTTTAATTTAAAATTTGAAAGAAAAAATAATAAAGAATTAGTTTTAAAAGGGGAAAAGAGAAAAAGATGAACAAATTATTCAAAAATCTAATGAAAAAAGAAAGATAAATGAATTATTTTACAACTAAAATTTTTCAAGAGAATTTTGAGAATAAAAGTAGTAAAATAATTATCTATCTGATACCATAATAGAAGATATAAAAATATTAATATTAAATATGAAATAAAAGAAATTAACGACAACTTTTGTATTGATTAAATGAAAAATATGTTACAATAATAAGTATAATGAATTCTATATTCAAAAATTTAAAATATAAGAAAAGATGAAGTGTCCCTTACACTCCTACTTATATTATTCAGTTTAAATTAAACAATTAACTTTTAATTAGAATATTTAATTTGTAACTAAATATAACTAATGTAGCCTATGACTAATTTTACTCTGTTTACTGAAAATGAAATTCACAATTACAATGTATTTTTATACGGCTCTCATTAATTCATCACTAGATGCAAATCACCTATAGAGTCATTTGATTATGTAGATATAAAAAAATTAAAATGGGGAAGGTGAATTTCTTTTTAATTAAAGTAACACTAATAATCATGAATATTTAGTAAATTTAAATTTGATATTTTGAAGTTACAAAACTAATTAATTATGTGAAATTAATTTTAATTAAAAATAAATTGAATATAAAGTGAATTATACTTAAATATATTTATGTATAAGAGTTCAGTGATAAAATCAAAGTTAAAAATTAATTATAAAATAAAAAACTACATATATTTAGTTCTACTTTTAAAACAAAAAAATAATTTAAATATAGTTAATAATTTTCAAATTGAATTAATTTTATCTTTAGCATTAATTCTAACTTAAAACAAAAATTTATAACTTATCATTTAAAATTGATTTTTAATCTTAAATTTATTATTTAAAATTAATTTGCATAAATGTATTTACATACAAATCAAACACACGATAAACTACCATAATTTTTCAGAAACTACACATTTATTAGCTCACCTTAATTTTGCTAAGACTATTTGGAAACTAAGAGCCTAAATTTCTAAATTATTATAGACTAGTTTAGCTAATAAATGTGAAGAGTGAAGTAAGAAATAAAAAAATAAAAAAAAAAAAGAGGAGAGGGAAAGTAGTGAGAACAGGCCAACAAAGGCAAATGAAGAAGTAAAGCAAAAAGCCCATTTACTTTTGTGGGTTTGTTTCTCACTTGGTGAAGTTTGTGGAAAGAACAAAGTTACTGTAAGATTCTTGTATTTATTATTTATATTGAACGACAAATATATATATATATATAGCATAAAGTAGGAACGAACGACATCATTCAATTCAACTAGTAAAGGTTTCTACTTTCAACTTCATTTATTTAATTAATGCAGCTATTTTACAAACTAATTTTGTTTTCTATTGGAAAATGGTAAAGAAAATAAAGTTTTATTTTATTTTTTTTATTTTTATAATAGCAAAATATTCTTCTTGTTTTCTTAGCAGCCCAATTGCTTTAATCAATTTCAACAATCATAGATTCTCCAATCTTTTTATTCTCTTTGACATTACAAACTAAAATACTAACCTGCCTTTTTCTCTGCATTTTTTTGATTCATTTCTTGTGGATTCTAGCTCACAAAGGGTTACAACTTTTATTTTTTAAGTTTTTTTTCTACTTTTCTTTTAGTGCTTTTTTACTTTCTAACAATTTTTAAGGAGGTTTTATTTTAGTTGGTGTTATAAGTAGGGTAGCTGATGCAGATTCATTCATATTATTTATTGTTCTTTTTAATATTGTTTTTTCATTTAATAACCCTTCCATTTGTGTATAAATAGATATTGCTAATGTTGGTTTTCTTCATTCCAGAAGCTCAACATAAGCATTTTGGAAATTACCTTTGCATTTACTTGTTTGAGTAGAAAATATGAGCAACAGGAACTTCTCAACAAGTTCTGGTTAGTTGTGATGTGATTCAATGCTATCTCTATTGTCCCACAAACTACATTTGTCAATTGAGTAGTTAGGGTCTGTTTGGATTGATTTATTTGAGCTTATCTATTTGTATAAACACTTATGACTTTAAAAACAGTTTGCGAGAGTTTATGAAAACATCTTATGACGTGTATGTAAGTTTGTTTTCAACTTATTTTCACAAGCTCTGTATGATAGCTAACAACTTATAGTTTATATAAAACAGTTTGACTTCATTTTATCTTTTGTTATAAAAGTAGCTTATACTTAAAAACTTATATGATAAACGCTAAATTCAGTTGTTTATCCAAACAAAACCTTAACCTTTTGTAGAAACTAAATCGTCTAGGACTAAATGTATTTTATTGGTGCCATGTTTCAGGTAGTGGAAATGGTAGCAGGACATTTGAGTTTGGAAGGACTCATGTGGTTAGACCTAAAGGGAAGCACCAAGCAACTATAGTTTGGCTACACGGTATTGGCGATAATGGCTCAAGGTATGTTGCTAACTTGAATGTTTTATGCAGTTATAGTTATAGTTTAAAGATGAATACTCTATTAGAATTGATAGTCGTGTGAAGTATCTAACGACTTTGCTGATGGCTAATCTCTGCTGGGGAATATTGGTGACCATCGTTACTCGTTAGTGAGGTCTCCCCTCCCAACCACATTTTTTCATCCTTAAGGCTCAAAAACGAGCTATCGATTAAGGAATCCAAGTTCAGTTTCACTCGGACCGATGCAATGTTGGTCTCTTTATTTGTATTGGCATACATATGAAGATTTATTTGAGGGAAAAGTTTTATTTTATATATTGTGAAAACTGGGTGTGCTCATAGCAATAAAGCACCATGCATTTTCTCTATGTTCATGTTAGTGTGCATGGCTCAACAGTTTAGAGTTGGTGTTGTTTATAATTTTAATATTTGATAAAGTTTATTCCTTTTTATTGGTAAACTTAGTTTGTGTGGATACCTTTTGGTAAGCTTGAGAATATGCCTTCAGTGAAATGATGAATTTGTTTTCTTCTAATAAATTTAAGGGACAAAGTAAGGGAATGTCAATATCTTGTCCTCTTTCGTTCAAGTTTGATTATTAATAAGTTCTTAAACTACACATCCCCTTTTAGAAATTTCTTACCAATTGATTTGATTTTGATAGGATAACACATAGGTAATGTCAACAAAAGAGTTATTAATACTGCAACATTCTTTTTTAAGTATAGTTTTTAGTGCAGATAATGACAACTAATAAAGAAATATACTTAATCTCCTAATCTATATTTTTAAATCATGGTTCAGTTGCCTAACATACCCCTGTTCTTTTCAATCAATTATCTTTCTCAAATTTTGTATTTGTTAATTAGGTGAAAGTATGGAATAACTACAAAATAGTGATTAATGTTATGTTGGAATTTTTAAATAAGATAAATAGGACCATTTTCCCCCTAAAGTGATAGTTAAAAGGGTTTAATTTGTATACACCGTCAGTGTAAAGAGTTTTTAGATTGTCAGTCAATTACAATTGTTAGATCATTATAGATGTTTGACTTTTATCGTAACTACCTCTAAAGTCATACCTATAAATGGTTGTGATGTGTTGACAATATAAATTTTTTTATACTGACAGTGCATGACAATTAAACTCTTGTTAAAAATGGATGGAGGGAGTAATAAATTTATTTTACCTTCTAGATTGAATGTTTGCATTGATGGAAGCATTGACTCTTAGATTTGTGTATGCCAAATAATAGAAAGGGGACCACACCTTCACTAGCTATGCTATTTACAAAACCTAATGGATGCTAATAACCAAAAAAGAACACACATATTTCCTAAACAAGTAATAGACTCTTGATTTGCATAATTTTGAAATCATGTTGATCAGTGCATTGTGTCATATAATACAACTTATGCCATTTATAAATATGTGGTGTGGTCCCAAATCAAGGTAGGGGTATTATAATTATCATGTGTATTTTCTTGAAGAAACCTTATACTAGTTTCAAAGTCATCTATACTGGCAGAACTCTTAGACCATAAATAGTTCTTATATGTTTCTAAATTAGCTTGTTTTTTTATTATCAAGTTGACATGTTGAAGGATTGGCCTATGGTTAATAACATGAACTTTATTTTGTCATGCAGCTGGTCCCAACTATTGGAAAGTCTTCCTCTTTCTAATGTAAGAATATGTGTATATTCGACATTTGCATTTTTTTTCAGTAGATACTGCACGCCTGCAGTTGCATCGTATGCTAATAATACAATATTTGAAAAATGTGTACTTAATAAGCAGATTCTTGAAATTTATGTTTCAGATTAAATGGATTTGCCCAACTGCTCCTACGCGGCCTGTAGCCTTATTTGGTGGATTTCCTTGCACTGCTTGTAAGGCTATTGATTTTAAATTATACACTATTTTCACTTGAAAACACCATTACGAAATTTGTCTAAACAATAGTCTAATTTGATCGACATGTCTCTACCAGGGTTTGATGTCGGGGATATTTCAGACGACGCTCCTATCGATTTGGAGGGTTTAGATGCTTCTGCAGCACATGTTGCCAATCTTTTGTCAACAGAGCCTCCAAATAGTAGGTTTTCTATTTATCCCTTGAGAAGCATATTGATGTAATCTTCCGTAGCCTTTTTTCATTGACTATAATATGATTCACTACATTAACTCAATCTATGATATAAAAAATGCCATAATGGAAATCATGGCATAAGTTGTGAACACCATAAATATGGCATAAATCTCTGTACATTTTTTCTGTTGATAAGGCGTTAAGAGTTATTTAATTCTTCATATTGAATAAAGTGATTAAAGTAGTGTACTTAGTTATTTAAGAAGTTAGAGCTAAGCCACATTTTACATTTGTAATTTTAGATTATATACCTGTGACTGTTATTACTAAATTTAATGTGCTTGTAATTTGACTTGGATTCTACTTCTCACTGTACAGTCAAACTTGGTATTGGTGGCTTCAGTAATGGTGCTGCAACTGCACTTCACTCAGCAACATGCCATGTTTTAGGACACTATGGGAATGGAAACACTTATCCTATCAACTTAAGTGCAATTGTTTCTCTAAGTGGATGGCTTCCTTGTTCAAGGTTTGGTTTCTACCATATGTCAATTAGGGAGTACATTAATAACTACACTAACAATAAGGCACATCACCCATATTTTCCTTTTCTTTAAGCTATATTTTATATACATAACTCAGAAGGTGTTTATTGATATAGGACCGTGAAAAACCAGATCGAAAGATCACGTGATGGCATAAGGCGCGCAGCATCATTGCCTTTATTTCTCTGCCATGGAAGGGGTATTTATAATTTTTATCACTTTTCATTGAAACTTCAAATTTAAAATTTTACAATCTTTTCCATTGCTATTAATTTCGGTATGAAAACATGATCGTTTCAAAATTTTAATGGTTAAAATGTTACAATCTTTTCCATCACATGTTTGTTGCACTTATCAATCTAAATGGAAATATTATTTTAATGACATGTCAACATCTTCATCTGGTTCAACTTTGACATTTTTCTGATTTCTGCGAATAATCGAACTTCCAACAAGTTTAGTTCACCGTTTACACATGTATCAACAGTCTTTATAAAACGCCGATTTGTTAGTAGCCACAGTTATCTTTCCTTTCTTCTGTTAATGTAATTCAAGCTTCAAAGTTGTATGATACAATCTTAAATCATGCAATAGGGAACTGACTCCATACCTTATCGTCACGATATATATCTTGAATTGTTTTTGTAGCTGATGATGTAGTTGCATATGAACATGGAGAGAATTCTGCAAGGACTTTAAGCTCTGCTGGATTCCAGAATCTTATATTTAGAAGCTACAATGGGTATTCAACTTATTTTTATTTTTCTTCTAAAAAGTGGAAATGATATTTGTGTATGACATGAAATCTATGAAGCACTAACACAAACATCAGAGACACAACACTGAAATTGACATGTAGACACTAGTAATAATTTTAATAGAAAGTGGTTGAATATAACCATATGTGTTAGTTTCGACCACTTTTATTCAACGTGATGGTGCTGCATAGCATGAAAGTAGTCTAATATATTGTTGTTTTGCAGGTTGGGTCACTATACAGTCCCTGAAGAGACTGATGAAGTTTGCAGATGGCTAACTGCAAATTTGGTACTTGAGGGGTTTCGGTTGAACTAGAGAAACTAAAGCTCAATCATCATGCCATGTCATAGATATAATAGAAGCATACTTTTTAATTTAAGCAATGGAAAAAGGGGTTATAAAATAGATAGTGGTGTGGTGGGGGGTATATTGGTACTTTGGTACTAAATAATGGTATAGCCACTTCATTCTCTCTCCTATTATCTTTGGCTCTAAATAAAACTTTTATATTTTTATATATGTTGCTTTTTGTATTTCTATTCTGTCTTTGAGACAAAAATGTAATAAGCCAAAGGAGAATAAAACGAGTGCTAGAGTTCATTACATTATTATATCATTGGCATTTTACCCAGATGTTAAGAGTTTGAGTGAGTCCCTATCTCTATATCTATAATGAGTAGTGTTTATTAGAGGGTGCAAAAAGCAAGTCAGTGTAGGCATAGTTAAAGACCCAAGAAATAAAAGACAATCTACCATTTCTGCCAATTCTAACCAAGGGAAAAATTCATCTCTAGTGAGACATAATTTGTGTACATAGCGTTTGTGTTGTTCTGCAGAATGAAAAATTGATTTTTGAAAATTGATTCTAGTTAAAAGTGGTCAATGAATTGATTGAAAATATTTGAATTCAACTAATAATCTAATTTGCTATGCTTTGACTCATGTCAATTGATTTTTGACTTTTTGCATCCCGTAATTTTAACTACTATATATATATATATTTAGCCTTTCGGACAAAAGTTTAACTAATTTTTATGTGAGATTAAATTTAAATAGAATTATATATTATTTTTGTGTAAGGATATTTCTGAATTTTTTTTAAAAATTAAACACACTTTTTATTTTATTTTTTATTTCTCATATTTTTCTTATATCAAATAATATATTAAATCTATTCTATTTCACTTCTCATACCCTCTCTAACATATTTTTCTGTGAACAATTCATTGTTAATTGAAACTCACTGGCCTTTTCAATCCAATCTGTTGGTTTGAACCGTGTTAGATTAGAGATGTATACACATCATTAACTTCCTCTGTACTCGATTTGGGCCATCCAAACATCATTTGATGGAGCTTATGTTTGTTGGGCATGGCCCAATATTTTAGCCAATATACAAAAAGGCCTTGGTTAAGATAAGCAACCAGATCAATGCAATGAATGACTTCCTTCATCTACTTATAAATTTGCAGGCAATAGATGTTTTAAATTTGTGCAATGTCCAAGTCTCACTTTTCTTTCATTCTTTTCTATTTATCTCTTGTTCTCTTTGCTTTCTTCCTAGAGACTATAGATAATATTAGCAACCCAAATATTTCTACTTAGTGATTCCGAGATTCACATCGTAAAAACTCTTTATGTAAATTAAATTCTATAAAAATTCAGTTTTTTAATTGAGTAAAAAAAAAATTTAAATGATTGAAAAATAATATTGAAATAAAAAATGGTCACATCGAAATAATAATGATTGACCATAATTTATATATTTATAATAATTTATAATAATTTCTAATAATTTATTATGTCAATCTTAAAATAACTAATCTAACATATTATGTTAATTGCATCGTGTACGGTGAAATTCCATTCTCTTTAAAAATAAAAACTATACTATAAAGATGTGGATGGTCTACATAACACTATAGAATTGAGAGATCGATGTTGTCTAAAGCTAGCTTGTGCACTAATTAAAGATCAAAGAAGGTGAACATTTGGGTAGAAAACCGTGTAAATTATCAAAGAATTGGACATTAATTTGGGGACTCTCAGAGCATATTATAAAAGATATTGGAGGTCTAAAAAGTAAAAGAAAAGAAAAAACTTTTATCATTCTGATGGCGTCACTCACGTCTTTCTTCCAAACTCACGTGCATGCAACCATAAAAAAACAAATTAGTATGTACTAACTAACATATATACGTATTTGTCTCATTTTGAATAATTGCAACTAGTTATATATGTGTGTATTAAACTCTCAAGACAAATTGGGAAACAATTATAACTAAAGTATATTAGAGGGTTAAATATATTTTTAATTTTTATAAAATTTTAACTTTTTAATTTTAGTCACCAGAAAAAAAAATACAATATTTAATCCCTATAAAAATATTACATCATGCAGTTTTAGTCTATGTTGTTTAGTCAATATATATTTTTTAAATAATTTTTTGCAGTTATGTTTATAATATCTTAAAAAATTAATCCATAAAAAAAAGTTTAAAATTTGATTTCTAGATCTATATTGTTGTTGTTTTTATCTTGAGTTTTTTACATTTAAAGAATTCATATTTAATTCATCTCAAATTTAAAAATTTTAAATTTTTGTAGAATATATTTTTATAATGTTTTAAACATACTTGAACAAATTATTCAACAATTTTAAAATTGAAGAACAACAAATTATGTTTGTTTCATTAAAGACTAAAATTAATTACTGAATAATTTTATAATAATTAAAAATTATATTTATTTTTTGAAAACACTAATATTAAAAGAAACAAAATTTAGGAAGACTAAAAATTTATTTAATACTATATTATATATTATATGAATATAGATGTAAGAAAACTCTATTGGTTGCATGCATGTAGATTGAATATATTAAAATTTAGAATTACATATCCATGCATTTACATGTAGACGTAGGTTATCTAGGTAATAAGATACAAAAGCATAGGCTTCGTTTCAAAAGTATATTGGAGTAATATGTATGTCTAGTTGATTTATTTAGGCCCTTAATTTGCAATATTTAAAATATGCTGAATGCAATAAAAAAATGAGAATCATATTAGTAAGATTGAATAATAAAAAAGAAAAAAAAAAGAAAAAAAAGAGTAGTATGATATTGATATATATACGTTAGGTGTCCATGGGTTTGATGATGTGGTGATGCATGGAATGGAAGCATTTCCCAATGAGAGAATCGAATCAGTACTCTCTCAACCACTTGTTTCTTTTTGCTTTCACAGCTTGATGCAGCCTTCTTTACCATTCTCCAAGAAAAATGGTGGGTGATTTTTATTAATTTTAATTAATATTTATTATTTTGGGGGATTTTCCTTGCTATTGTATTTTATTTTTCCTCACAAAAGAAAGAGAAAGGAAAAGGAAGACATGACAGCGAAAAAGGCATATAAGTGTAACGAAGGGGAAAAAAAGAAAAAGAAAAAAAGATGGTCAAAATTTGAACCTCGAAGACTTCTCTTCCATCATTCATCTTCGACTATCTTTATCGAAACTATACCAAGTTTTGTTTTATTTATTTAATATTTTTGAATTATATTCCTTCAATTCCAATCGACATTTAGTCATGAATGAATTAGAGAATCGTTTCTCTTTCTTCACTAAGGCAAGGACGACGTTCCTTGAAGTAATTGCCATGCAACCTTTTGCTTTTACTTCGTTTACGTCTTGGACTTATACACATTTTTGGAAAATATCTTCACTTCACATAAATACCTATTTATTTACCATATACATTCTCTTTCAGAGAGGGAGATAAATTCAAATTTCAGTATCTCTTTCACTTTTTTCCAAAAAAGATGGGATGTTTATACTACAACACATTAATAAAATTAGACTTTTTGCCTTTGATAAAAAAAACTACAAGAACAACCGTATAACACATACAAGCATCATGAACTTATCTATACCAAAAACAATGTAAGAAATATACTGCGACAAATTTTTTTATTTATTAAAAAAGATAATAAATATCACTATAATTTATCTACACCTTAAAATTTAAGATTTTAACTATAATTTAATATTCAATATAACAATATCTATTTATGAATACAATTTTAATTTAATTACAATATAACGATATGTTTAATATATATGCCTTCTCGGTTTTCTATAGTTCGGATAAAGATCAATGTGGTAAAAAAAAATGTGTGATTCACTATTTGGGACCACTTACAAAGACTAGTGTTTTGATGTCTTAACGGTACTAAATAGACATCTATATTACTCCCAACAATTCTTTTTTGTTTTAATAAGCATATTACTCCCAACATTAATTTATGTCGTAGTATCTTTTTTCTTCTATCCACGTCTTCTTTTCGTTTAATGACTTTTAATGTGAGTGAAATTCCTTTGACTAATGTCAAACGCCACATCTCTCCTGATAGAGATATTTTTTGAGATTTTACGATTTAATAATAATCTCAACTTTAAAAATGACCAATTATCTAAAGTACTCGTTCAAGTACGAGTATTTAACTATAGTTTAATGTGATTGAAATTCCTTTGAAAATATCTCAAACATTTGATTGAATCGCTCCATATCTCTCCTGACGGAGATAATTTTTTACAGGATATATTGAGATTTTTTCAAAGGAGCTCTAAACATTTATATATAGTAGTGAGAAATACTTAAATCACAACCTTCAATAAAAATAATTTATATATATATATGTCTAACTAATTTGTAAACAAAATATATAAATTAATTATTAAAGGTTTTGACTATATATATATACAGTTTAATTAAAATTTATTGAAGTCTCACGTTGAAAATAAATATTTTTTTTTGTAAATTTAAAGGGAAAGAAACATGTTTTTTAAGATTAAAGTCCCACGTTAGAAAGAAATTATTTTTGAAGTCTCACGCTGGAAAACTCATATTTTTAGTAGTTTTCAACTCTGTGAATATTAAAGTCTCACACTGGTTAAAAAACATATGTGAGTTTGCTTCCATTACTATATAATGAGTTTCAAACTATTGTGAAAGTACACCAAGGTTTGATGCATTTCCCAACTTTCTCTTTTCTCCTTTTTATACTATGTTCGTCTAATTTTCTGGCCACTTCTCCCCTTTCTTTCTGTCCCTTGATATTTTATAACGGCTTTGTACCCTTCAATTTTTAGAGCGGTTGTTATGTCGTAGTCCATTCAATTTTTAGAGCAGTTATTATGTCGTATTTCCTTTAATTTTTATAGCGGTTGTTATGTCGTAGTCTATTTGTTTTTAGAGTGGTTGTTATGCCGTAATCCGTTTAATTTTTAGAGCGGCTTGGTACCGTAGTCCTATCAGTTTCTAGAGTGGTTATTATGCTGTAGTTATGAGTGGTCATAGTATCATATTGCGATTAACTTTAATCGTCATATTGATATATAGTGACTTTAACTGTCATATTGAGGGTGTAATTTTAGAACGATTTTCTACGGCGCAGTGGAACTCAGATATAGTGAATCTGAACTGTTTTATCCTGGAGACTTTGTGGTTGATAATCTACATAATTTGAGGAGTACCGTGAAACGTTTTAAAGAAAGCGACCTAGTCCGTGACTTAACTCAATAATATCTTTGATGGCATAAATTGTGATTTTTAAATAGTTTTCTAAAAAAAAAACAACATAGTATAATTCTTTTATTCGAGTGCTAAGGAGCATTATTAATTCTGCAATTTGTTGTTGATAAATGCACATTTTTCTTATTCAATATTGAAATTCTTATTAGTTTTATAAACCAAACTTATAATCTCTCGCTTTTTCACGAAATATGAAGTTAATTTATATGCTTAATATAAGCGTTTTTTTTTTTACATATTTATTAAATTGCATTTTCCTATATAAATAGGTATTTATAGAAATATTTTTAAAATTAATATATAACCAGCAATCTCAAATGGTGTACAAGGTTGCATATATATACGTTAGGAATGGGAACACACTATTTAATTAGGTTGCTAAAGGAGGATTGTAGTGATTAAGTTGGTTATAGTAAGAAGAGGAAGTGGATAAAACACAATAGGTATACCATTCAGGTATAATGTTCATGTAAATAAATAAAATTTTAATTTATAGCCGTCAATTTATCATTAAATTATTATTAATATTTGATTTTTGTCTTAGTTATTTATTAAATCACTTATATAATTAACTATAATCTATCTATTACATATTTTTTTTACACCGTCGATATATATAAATCAAACTCAATAAATAATACTAGTATTGGAAAACAACATTATAATCATTTTGACTTACGGCCAAAAGAAATTAAGCCTCAAGTACAAAAAGAGGAATATTCAAAATTGAAAAGGATTAGCTATTTTTACCATATAGTTATTGAAAGTGAGACATGACACCTCTCCTTAGCAATTTTTTTTGAATAAATAAGAATATAATAAGCTGCATGGGCCACATATATATACTAAGCTATATATGGGGTCAGCAATATCTCTGATCGATCTTAAGGTTTTTCCTTCAAGTGTGAGGAATATTCATTTTGTCTGGTGATAAACAAATGAATTAATTGTGTTTCTTAACCCAAACTTCTCATTGATCAACGACATCAAAAAAAGAAGGAAAAAAAAATGGCTACGTGTGGGTATTTAATAAGGTAGAATGAAAACCATATTTTTTGTGATTCTTTCCCCGCCATTTTCACTGTAAATGAGGGTCCAATTAATACAGTAAAAAAGGTTTTTGTTATTTTTTATTATTATGAAGTATAAGATTTAATTAAAAGATATAGAGCATGGGAATTGCGGTATCTACAGGTTACAATGCATGCTGGTTAATTTTGCTTTGTGGGAGGAAAAGTGCAGCTTGACAAAGTTGAACAAATTAAGTTTTCTCTAGCATAATTTAAGTTTAGATATTTTTTTCTTCAAATATCATTTTATGAATTGAAAGTTTTTTTGAATTATATAACCAAATATACTTTAAGTATGTAGCTACAAAAAATTATATATATTTTAATATAATAAAATGTAAATAATATGTTTATATTTATTTTTTATATTACTTCATTAAATAAAATAATAATATTAATAATAATATACAAAATGATTAAATAAAAAAAATAATAATTTTACCAAATTAGCATTATTAACAGTTAGATTTTTAAATATTAGTTAAATTTATTATTACGAGAAACTAGACTATATACCTTTAATATAAACTAATTTTACGCTTATAATCAACTACAATCATTAATTTTAATATATCATTATATTTTTGTAACTGCACTATGAGTGGTTGTGATTGATTCTCGGTAAAAAATAGTTTACATTGACAATGAATACTCATTAGTCTCTATTATTATTATTATTATTAGAAAATGATGAACAATCATTAAAAATAAAATTAAAAAGCTTGATTTTTGAAAGAAAAAAAAAAGATTGATAAAATGAGATTGGTTTGAAGGGGGGGCATAGGCATACCCTACCTAGTACCTGCTGCGCACTGGTTAAAGGGTTATGTGTCCGATTTTCGATGAGGGACACCTCTTTTGGCACTATATAAACCCACCACTCTCTCAAATATTCTTCTCATCTTCAATTCTCAATTCTCAATTCTCATTTCTCTCTCTAAACTCCTTCGTAAGTATATTTTATTCTATCATATCATATCATTCATTCATTCTCTACCTTATTACTTACATTCTATTTTTGTGTAATCTATAAGGTCAACAACAATGAGCAGACCAGGAGATTGGAACTGCAGAACATGCAACCACCTCAACTTCATGAGAAGAGAATCTTGCCAACGATGCACTGAACCAAGATCAACATCTGCCGCCGTTGACTACGCCGCCGCCGCCGCCTTCAATATTGCTCCTTCCAGAGCCACTTCTTCCCCTTTTGCTTTCACCACCGGTCCTGATGTCAGACCCGGTGATTGGTATTGCACTCTCGCTAATTGTGGTGCCCACAATTTTGCAAGCCGCTCTAGCTGCTTCAAATGTGGTGCACCTAAGGATGATAACTTCTCCTCCTCCGACTCTGACATGCCACGATTGTTGAGACCATTAGGTTTCGGAGGAGGAGGTGCCTCCACCCGTCCTGGATGGAAATCTGGTGACTGGATATGTACTAGGTTGTTAATTTTTATATACTTTTTTATTTTTATTATAAATGTGACAATTATAATAAGATGCGTAAAATATTAATATCTAAAATAATGTATATAGGTCTGGGTGTAACGAGCATAACTTTGCTAATAGAATGGAATGTTACCGATGCAATGCGCCAAGGGACTCTAGTAGTGGAAGATCTTCCTATTTATCGTGAACTTTCTTCATGTGGTAATTCATACTCTATTGTTATTCAATTCATTTATTTCAACGGTGATCATTTTTTTTTACTAACATTGGTTTCGTTCTTAATTACTAACATTAATGACATATGATACCACTAAATTATTTTTAAGTTCCATGATTTATAAACCATGCTAATTAGAGTTACATTACATGCATTGATAAGTTTATTTATTTATTTTTGAATTTCAGGTTTGGTGTCGAAGAAGAGAGAATTGAGAGGATATATATTTGGTAGTGATAGTTACTTATTTTTGGTCTCAATCAATGTTACTTTGTTGATCCTCTCATGCGGGTATTTAATTTTGCTTTTTCATTTTCTTTTTCTTTCATCCAGCTAGCTAGGAATCTTTTAGATTTTGATTTTGAGTATCCATGTACTTTTTTTAAGTATCAACAATTTAATATTAATGTTAATGATGTGTTTGTTATGAGAAGGGGGTGCTTCATTCAGTACTATGATTAATTTGGGTGTTGTTTTTATCCAATTCTCCAAGCTGTGTTCTGAAAAGAATAAAAGATGCTTTCTTTCTCTTTTTTACTCTCTCAGCTACACACATTTATATAACTTTAGTCCAAAGCCAGAAAAATAAAATAAAAAACAATATTATGTTTTTAGTTTTGGTTCTATATGGCGAATTTGTACGTAATTAGATGATTGGTCTAGACTTTATTACTTCTTTATTTTATTAAAAATATATAAATTTGATCTAGTTTGTGCACATTTAATTTTATATGTTTATAAAAATAATTTTATTTTTTTTGTAAAATTGATACTATATATTAACTAGTTGCGGTAAAGTAAGTTCAAATTAATAACTTCGTAAAATTGGCAATCTATAGAATAAAGTAATTACAGCATTAATGTATTAGTTAAAAAAAAAAATAGTTGAGGCCATTATGAATTTATGATAGGAGAATCCCAATCCACAGTCACTTTTAAGTTGAGTAAGAAGTAAGGACTAAAGTAATGACTTGAGTTGCATTTCCATTGGACCATGCTCCCCCACAAATTATTATCAATGTTGATAAAGAATATTATGAATTTTCTCTCTCTACATTCTTGGTTGGATAAAAGGCATCAATAATATCTCCATAGTTTTTCAAAGTACAGTGTCATATCATTGTGGTTGTAGTAACACTAAAATTAATTATAATAAAACTTTAATGACTATGCAACCTAAATCCATGTAAAATATTTTATATTGATAATAAATATAAATTATTGATTATGTAATTATTTTATAATAAGATAATAATATAATAAACACGTTTTTTAATGAGGAACAAACTTGTATGTACCCATCATGTTATAAAAATGTTTATTTTTTTAATAATTTACATAACTGAAAAACGAGTAGGTATAATTTAAAAAACCCCGTCAACATTAGGGGTGTTCAAAAAAATCAAAAACTGAATCAAATTGTCGAATCGAACTGAACTGGTTTTGAACTGAACTGGTTTAAGAACCGAACTGTTTTCGAACTGATTTTGTAAAACTAGAACTGAACTGAACCGGTTTTTTAATACAAAAACCAAACCGAATCGGTTTTTTGTTAAAAAAACCGAACCGAACCGGTTTATATTTCAAAAACTTGAACCGATTTTTTTTTAGAAGTAATTAGGGGTAATTATGTAAATTTTGGCCTATATGAACAAAAAAATTAAGTTAAATCAGTTCGGTTCGATTCAAAATAATAAACCAGTGCACCACTTTTATAAACCGGTTCGGTTCGGTTCTTTGAACTAAAAACCGACTCAATTCGATTTTTCTAAACTGAAAACCAGTTCGGTTCAATTTTTAAACGGTTCTAGTTCAGAACTAAACTTTGTCCACCCCTAATCAACATTGAGTTGTGTTTCCATTCTGTTTATTGGTGCGCAATTCAAGTTTTAATTTGAAGCTGGCATGACTCAGACGGATACTTAGTGATGTGTTGCTACATTGTAACTTAATTACAAGGAAACCATTACGACCTTCAAGGTATAACAACATATCTAATGCTAAAACTAGAATTGAGTTTTTTTTTTCTTTTTATAATGGTTGTTAATTTATTAAATTTGAATTCGAGATATAATATTCAATTTAATGTCATATTTTTCAATTGAATTAAAATTTAATGATAAATTAGATTTGTTTTTACTCTAATGCAATATTGAGATTTAAGCGTAAATAAACTAATCGATTAGATTAAAAAAATGATATATAAAATATGAGACTAGTATATTCAATATCTTTAAATTTTTGGGAGATATGTGATATTCTTAGGTCAAAAACACTAATTTTTGACTTAAGAATTGTCTTACTCATATTTCTGACATATTGTTTTTCAAAATTTTGGTTTAAATTGTAATTTGGGTACTCATATTTTTAACTGCTTATGAAATTAATTTTTTTATTTTAAAATCCTCCAATTTTAACTTTCTTTTAAAGATTTTTGAACAAAAAAGAATCACATAATATATTATAATATATAAAATGATTAAGTGTAATGATGAACAAATATGATATTACAAGAAAGTAATTTAATCAATGATATATAAAATAATTGATGAATTTGAATGATTCTACGTAATTATTAAATTATTTTACATACTCATTGCATATATGTTTCGTCCATAATCTAACCTATGCGTTGCTCCTCGATGGGGTATTGTTTTTTAGCAAAATGCAATATAGATGTATCTCAATTGCAATATTGAGATATAGTGTTAAATATTGTTGATATTCAATAACTATTAGACAACAAAATATAAATCTTAATTAAGATATATATTATTTTGACGATTTTATCCTCGTACTAGTGTGTATATATCACTTTGTTTTTTTCAAAAAGATATTTAATGTTCCAGTTTTGTATTAGTTAAAGAGGTGCTATTTCGATATCAAGATTCTTAAGAAAGTCATTTGATTAATACAGCCTCTAGGAATGCTTATCAACTAATTAATTTCTTATTAATCAACGGAGGGGGTTTAATAAAGCTTCTTAATCAAAATGAATTAAGCATCCTGGTTCCAATCGAGAAGATAAAGAATGAGTATATATAATTTTTAAAGGTTTAATTGACATAGGATTCCATAACTTTACAAGCTTATGATATACTTCATTTCATAGGTTTCCACATTGACTTGTTGGATTACGTTTAATAGCAACTTTCATTGGTCAAAAGTAGTCACAACTTCATTAGTGTCTGCTACTACACTCCATTATATAGCTTTTAACAAGATTCTTTAAATTCACTTTAGTCTAAGCTTTATGTTACTTCATATGCTTTAGTGAAGTACCCTCTTTGCTAGCTAGCTTGCTCAATCATGTGCTTCGGGGTTCCAGCTACACAATTTGAACCATTTTCATTACATTGCCATAATTCATTCATAATATTCCCATCATTATTTGGTCGTGGGAGTTGCATGCACTCATTACATCCTTAATTCATCATATGTTGAGGGAGGGGATATAAGGTTGCTTCATGGTTGAGGTGGAAGAGTTAGGAAGTGAAATGATAAGAAGATCGCGAATTTAATCTACATCCTTAACAATATTAAATATTAACATTGACAAAATATATATATTATATGTTGAGGGTTGATTTTTGAAATCTATGGGATTAGGAGGAGATTTGATTAAGTTCTCACTAATTAAAAACAAAGTTAAAATTAGTAAGAATTTTTTAAGGAAAACTTAACATCTTTTTCTAAATCCGAGTTTGTTTTTTCTTAATTTTCATGTATTGGCAATATTTAATGAGCTTTTCATCTTATTAATTAAGTTTTCAAGTATAATTATTCATCACTAGAAATAGTGTGCATGCATGTACTCTTTTTTAGTTTAGTGCTTTTTCTTTTATTAGTGTTTGTGTGTGAGTTTGTCCGTTACATGCCAATCTAACAAAGACAAGACCTACCAAAGACCTTTGTTGTTGATGAAAGCATAACAAAAACATCTTTAATCATGAAGATTTTGTAATGTCACATGGGTCCCTATAAATGCCATCAAAACTAAACCAGCTCAAGTTGAAAATCCTATACTGTGGTAGTCAAGGTTAGCAAAAACAAGAGGACTTTTTATTCAATTCAAATGCACTAAAAATATGAGATACACTTTCAAAAGCTTTAGTTTCCCTTTTCTTTTCTTTTCAACCCAAGTAAGAATGTTTAAAGGCTTCCTTTTTCTTCCTTTAAACTAAATGGTTATAGCTTTGGTTTACAGGTCAAACATACTATCTCTCTCTCTCAAAGTAATACATATATAATAATTGAGATGCCATAGTATGTGCTACGTGGGAAAAACTAGGGAACAGCATCTACCCAAACTCAAAAATAAAAGGGAAAAAGTTCATATATCAATAAACTTTTCTTGATATTTTGTTATATTAACTGATCTACGCAAGTGAAACATGGAATTTTAGTTAGAAAATAAGATAAAATTTAACTTTGAATTATGGTCTTAAAACATATTTTGCAATAATAAATAATACATTTGATCTTTTTAAATGTAGATTGTGGAAATCAACTCAACAATAACATGTATTGAGTTTTGCAAAAAAAAAAAAAAAACCTATATTTAGTTTGAATGTATGCTTTGTAATTTCAAATAATTTATACACCAGAGAAAGAATGCTATCTTTTGTCAAATATTGTTCAATGCCAATGAACAACTATAACTATATTTTATCATATGTGTGTACATTTAAAAGTTGAAGAAGTAGTAAAACAGAGTAGTGGATGTGTTTATGTTCCATATAAATTAAGAAAGAGATGTCAGAATTCTATACATATTAGCAAGACTCAAAAATCAAAGCTTCCACTTCTACATCAGTTTTACTTTTTAGAAATTAAAAATTCCAACAAATGGGAAAAAAAAGAAGTAGTAATTGAATGTAAGGGCAACACATGATTAGTAATAGATCTTTCAAATTAGAAAACTAGTTCAAACCACTTTAACTTCTGCTCTACACTTAGATCAGACAATTTCAGTGATAAATTAATTTTTGAAAGGGATTGTGTGCGGTTAACACATAGTTCATGTAAGAAAGGTTCTAATACCAAGAAGCCCTGTGACATGTGAGGGTTGTCCATAATAGGTCAACCATATGGTAATCGTTTGTGTTGGGGAGTCTAGGGTTCCCAAGAGTAACAACGAATCAAGATCAAATGCTTCAATACCACAAGAAACTTTGATAGCACATATCTACTCAAAACCTTAAAGTAATAGGTACATGAGTCACCTCTTTTATATATCCAACATTTTCTCAATTTCTAGTCGATGTGAAACTAAACACTCACACTTGAACTCCAAAAGTTTGATCTTGTAATCTCAAAGGAGAGAGTTTAAATCCCCATGAAAAACAACTATAAAATGATTATTAGTAGTGGAAAATACAAAGAGTCCTTAAATCCTATATAACATTGAAAGGCCTACTAAAAGAATTTTGGAGCCCTGATGCATTTCTATCAGCGACAGTTCTTAGTAGGGTTGATCTTAATTGGAGATAAGAACTTGGCACTCGATTAATCTTAATTGGAGCTTACAGCTCAAGTTAGTAACCAAACACTGACTTTACTATTTAGCAACAAAAGTGGCAATAACCTTATCCTGTCTTCTTATCTCAATTTGATATATAATGAGTTCGAGATCTTTTTATCTGAGGTATCATATGTAACTCAAGATATGTTGAAAATACAAAAATAATGTAAAGATGCAAGTACATTGAAAAAATATAAACAAACCCAGTTTAGGCCTTTTTGTCTAATACAGGGTTCAGATCAATCAATCTAGCACTACAGAAGTTTAATAGGCTAAATATGAGGAATTAATAGTTATCAACCCACAAATTCTTTTTCTGGACCAAGTCAACCCACAATGCTTTTCTTCTATGATGACCGTGTGTATTTCTTCCTTTGTTTTGGGCTTGTAATCCCATTTCTTTAACATAAAATAAACACAATAGTTGGGAGTAGCTAATTCCACCCCTACATTTTGCCAACTACACCTCCACACCCTGTTTTTGTTTTTTAACAGAATATCTCTGCAAGCAAATACAAAGAGTGATGCTAGCCCTCAAGAGTAGGGGTGAGAAAATATTAGGTTGAGCTAGGCATTTTAAAGATTTTTTTATCTTAAAAAATTTCCAAAAACATATTTACCTTGTGGGGGAGCAATTACCCTCATTCCTTGATACTTTTCTAACATTTTTCACACAATATCTTATTATTTGAAAATTTTGGCAAAACTTTTACATGAGAATCTTCATTCCCAAAATTTATTTCCCTACTCACAGTTTTCATAAGTGTCAAAATTCTGTTGTGTGGCCTCAGCCTGGGATTTCTCTTCTACCCTCCAAATAGATGGAGGAATGACTGCTTCGTACAGAAACCTGTCATAGCTTGTAGCAGTTAGCTGCAACCAATCTCATGGTTGATGCACGTAGCAGATTAAGTGATATTGTTTTCAACAATCTTCTTGTCACATAATTCTTTGATGCTCAACCAAATTCATACCAACATTAATAACTGTTGACTTGTGATTGTTCAACAAAATATTGAGTGTCGACTCTTAATTTGTGGTACCTCCCATGTATTCTGTCATGGCAGTTTTTGATGTTTGGGTGGGTTACTCGGTTGTAACTGAATTTGTAATTGGGTAGAGGCTGATATATAAAGCCTTAGGAAGGGGAAATTCAAATGACAAATTTCATATTGACAAGAGAGAAAAAAATCGAAAACAGTTATGAGAAAAAAGATAGATTGGAGAGATTTCAAATTCAGGGTTCTTTGGGAACAAGGGTTGAATTGTGCATGTACTCTCAAGGTTTAATTTCTCCTAATCATAGTGATCATTCAAGCCAGATTTTGTCCCCCAGATGTAGGAGCAAAGCTCTCAACTTTTATAACTCGTTTTCTTTACTTTAGCTTTGTTAAAGCATTTTGCGGGTTCTATGTTAATTGCACTGCATGCCCTGTGATCCTCCGTTGAGGATACATTTGATCTCACATAAAAAAGTTTCAACAATAACAAAAAACCAAAGTAATGAATTGTTAAATCGCTTCCCAAGCGAAAATCAAACTCAAGTAAAAGATGCAGACCATTAGTAATTTGTAGCCCCTATCAACTTAGTGTTTGAATTTGAACCACGAGATAAACAGGACAACTTTAATTCACATATGCATATAAAACTTCCTTAAAAAGAGAGTATAGGAAAAATATATATTTCCAAACTTGGAATGGTAGTTATCTCTTATCAAGGAGTTCAATTTCAGCAAACACTGTTGCAGCACAGCATGTATCACCTTTTCATTCTATTGAGTTGTCATGCATAAGAGAATAACATTTTTCCAGTAATTTAATGTATGGGGTCTAGAGCTCGACCACTGCTACTAACAAATCTCCCCCCTTAACAAATTATAAACTAACATTTGCCTATAAAAAAAATCTGATACTAGAAATGCTAAATTTTACAAATTATTCAAGTATGAAAAGCACCAAAGATGCATACCTAAATTTGATTGGTTATGGATCCACTGATTAATTATTAAGGTTTCATAACTATTTCATGCAAAATCTATTTATATGAAATTACAATTTCAATCAAATATAACACACAAAATAACGAAAACCGTTAATACAACGTTAAAAAAAACATTCCATTATAAATTGGTGACAACAATAATCACAATAATTATGAACTCAACAATTATTGAACTTACTAAGTATCTGAGGAGTCATTATATTGCTGTACAACTTGCAAGACAGAACAAACTGATTGAAGTAAAGAGAGAACAAGTAGTAGAATTCCAGCAACAGAAGCAGCAGTTTGCCAAGGACTATTGCAATAATCACGCCTAAGAGTAGCCTTCAATTTATGCCAAGGATCTCTACAAAAACCATTCAAGTCTTCACACATAATAGAGTAATGTTCACTGAAATTCAAATGTGTAACATTTTTCCAAAGGCTATTAAACAAATTAGCCACAGAATCACTGTCACCAAGCCAATTAACAAGTATTCTCTTCTGAACAAGTATATCAACATCCCTACTAGTGTTAATAAGGAAATTTAAAACAGCAACATAATCAGTAATATAAGACTCATAAGGGTAATGACACTGCTCCAAAGCAACCATATTCCGAAACAAAATTTCGGTCCAATCCTCAACTTTCAATTGAGGAATTTCAAAAACCTTTCCTGAAAACCTCAATCCAAGTAAACACTCCCTTTTAGTATCCACTTTAAACCTAACACCTGCATCTAGCAACTCAGTTACACTGGAAAGATGTTTCATGGGTTCATCGATCCTTCGCGGCCGTCTTTCCACAGGATGTTGCAAGTGAAAAATCCTAATAAGATCAGTGAAATGCCTAATAGTAATATTATTATGAGAAGCTAAATTTGAGTTATTGTAATATGCAAAATAATCAAAAGTAAGTTCAATAAAAGTAGGGATCTTATTATTATTATTAATATTAGCACTAACATTTGAAAGATTGAAGATATTTTCAAGAACAAAAAAAGGAAGCTGATTTTCAAGTAACAACAAATCTAATCTAATATTAGAAGCTAACCAAGGTTTTAAAAGAAAAGCATCATCTTGAGACCAATCATCATAAAAGGATCTCCAAAAAAGTTCGATAATAAAACCTGAATCGATTAAGATTAATTTAACAAGTTCATCATTGGTGAAAGGTAGGGTTTGGGAATAAGAACGAATGAAACTAGGTTGGAGAGATTGTATGTAGTGAACGAGGGTGTTTAAGTCAATTTGGGCGCGTTGGAGAAATGATTTGAAGTAAATGAGTTTGTGACGTTGCATGTTTTGGAGGTGGGGGTGGTGGTTGTGGTGAAAGGGGCCAATAGAAATGACTTTGGGGGTGTAGGCTTGTTCGTTGAGGGTGCGGATAACAAAGGGTACTTTGTAGATGCAACAGTCGATGGTTACTGGTGGCTCAGCTCTGAGGAGCATCGTGTTGATTTCGTTCATTAACTTGTCGTGGTTCATGATTGTTCTTATTACAAGTCTTTTCGTTTAAACATGCCAACTTATTTGAGTCTTTGCATCTTTTCTTCAGGGAAATTGTCAACACGAATAGGAACTACGAAGATGGAATCTGGCGAGAAAATATAAATGATTTTTTTTAAAAAAAGTTTTATATATATTCTTTGTAACTAGAGTTTAATTGCTGTCTTGTAAGTACAGTTTAAACTACAGTTTTCAAACTTAATTATTTATGATAAAACTGAACTCTTCTGAAAATATGTTTTCTTTTTATTATTTTAAAATAATTGTTTTAAGTATTTCATTTATTTAAATTTTTTGAATAATAAACTTTTGAAAAATAATAAAAAGAAAACATATTTTGAGAAGCTCTTTAAAACAAACTATTTTTTTAGAAATTCTTTTTTTAAAAAGTTATAATTTTTATTTATTAAAAAATTTCTAATAATTAATATGATCTAAATTGTTGTGAAAAAAATTACTTTAAAAAATATAAAATTAAAATTATTTTTAAAAAAAAATTAAAACAAACAGACTCAATGTATGAATCTTTACCCAAGAATCATTGTTTTTTGTATACTTGTACTAAATGTGGAAATATATGAGATTGTCCGACATGAGCCTATTGCATAGGACGGGCTCATATTAGGTCATATTTTCTTTTAAAAAATTAGAGGCCTACAACCTAGGACAAGCTAAAGTCGGGTCATGCTTATACTTTCCTTAAATAGACGAGGTTTTACCTATAAGACTATTTAGTTGAAAATCACATGATATATTTCATATAAAAAAAATATTTTAAGTTTATCATACCGATTTATTTTAATAAATATGAATAATATTTCGATAGGTTATATTTTGAATTTTATGTTAAATTTAAAACTTGCTAATTTTTTGGTAATTTAATTATATTATTTTATATAAATTTTTGTAATATGTAAATATATTATTATAAAAGAATTGAAGTATAATCTCATTTAAACTTAAATTTTTTAAAATATCATTTTAAATCTAAAAAAATATTTAATTTTATTAACTTGTTAAACTATTCAAAAATACATTTGACTATTAATTTAAAAATACTAATGTGAAATAGACTTTTAAATAGGTTAACATATTGTATCATACTTTCGTAAAAATCAATCTTATAAAATACAACTTGATGTAGATTACTCTTACTCTTAACATGTATGGTATACCCGTTGTCATCTAATATTCCAAAGTATGTTCAATGTGGCATAATTTTACAATATGTTCTCTATCAATCATTACAAAGAGATATTTTGGTCTTTAAAACTAATTTAAAATTCATATTGTTTTTCTTCGTCCTTCATGTGTCTTTCTTCATATCTGCATTAAAGGATCTTGAAGAGTGTTGTTGGGTGTTTCTAAAAATATGTGGCATAAAATCTTATACATGAACCGAGGTATCAAAACCATAAACATGACATTACTCTCCAAACTCTTGGAAATTTATGTTGTTTAGGGAGACCAACATAAAGCCTAAATGATAGATATGAGAAAATTCTAATGGCGAACCAACCTAGTATTTTGAATAATGTGCGAAAGTTTTAGCTTTTAAGTTTAAGTTTAAGTTTAATAGTATTTTTTTTTTTTTGAAATTAATCTCTTATTTTAAAAATTAATAGTTTTGATTCATTCTTCATATTTTTTAATTAAAAAAAATCAACAAATTTTAAATGACTTGGCATACGATTTCATAATATAGAATGATCAAGATGCATTTACTATACAAATGTAATTAATTAAATAAATAAATATTGAAATTGAAAGTTGAATTGTTATAGGATTTTATTTTAATTTAATGGATATTAATTATTTTACATTATCGTATCATATGTCCCATTTATTTAAAACATGTTATATTGTTATTTTTAATTAAAAATCATAATGAGAGACCAAAACTGTCAAATTTTAAAATAGGAAGACCGAATTAATGAATTGGTTAAAATAAAAGGATCAAAATTGCAATTAAATCACTAGTTTATATAGCGGTCACACAATTAGGGTTGGACCCTTTAATATTCTCTTGTATTTGTACCCTCTAATGATTGGAGTGTTACAAAATGAGGACGAGTGCATGTTGCATTCTCGTTTAGTGAGCTCAATTAAGATAGACCTTTGTGAGCTTGTTCAGTCAACTATCCTTCCTATGGGCTTAATTCCATGTTTATAGGCAGATGCATGTCCTCTTTATCTCCTTAGGTAGGTCAATCCAGTGGTCTAATAAATTGATGTTGAATATAGCCGCAAGCGTCAAGACCGAATGGCACAAGCATTTTAAGATTGATCGAGTGTACCAGATAGATTGATATCGAACACAATCCTCAAGCGTAAGGGCGAAAGGGCATATGCACTTTAAGATTGATTGAATATACTACATAGATTGGTATTGAACATATTTGTATATATAATATATGGATGAAACAACGCTCTCTAAGATTCTGATTGAATATTTTAAAATGAACGGAATAGAATGGATGTGAATGAATGAACGGAATAGAATGGATGAGAATGGAGTGGGGCAGAATAAAACAGAGTATCAATTCCATTGTTTGAATATTTACGATATAATGAAATATAAAGTGTAGGATTTTATCTCATAGACCCCAAATTGAAGGAAAATGAAATGAAGGAAGATGTTGGAATGGATTCCATCATGTCCTACTCCATTTCACATATTTTTTAAATATCCAAACAATGAAACCTCATTAGTTACCACTTTATTCTATCATATTCCATCGATCCAAACAAAGTCTAAGGTTTTTCATTGGACTAGGGATATATAATTTGCTACATGGACCAAATCCTCCATTTATAATCATTGACAGGACCACAAAATGTACCTTAAAACAATTGATATTTCACGTTTTCAAAATAATGACATGATATACACATATGAGATTTGTAACTGTATATGTCAACTAAAATAATAATTTAATTTTCGACAAAAATTGAGACCGAAACTAAATTAACCTGATTAGTTTGTCTCATGTGAGTTTGTTTTATCTTATTGAAGAGAGTAACAGTGATGTTGAGACAGAACATCACATTGAAATCCTTGATATTCAAAAATCACATTGAGCACTAATTTATCAAAGACAAACAAAATAAACCCACTTCGGGGAGTTAAACTCCTCTATCACTTATTTTCCCATTTTATAGGACTTTGAAGTTAAAACTTTACAATATATACTGATAAAAAAACCCTTGCAATATCAGTATCCAATCTCTTACTAAATTTATACCCGTCCTTTCCTAACCTACAACACCAAACTATTCATAATTAGAGACTAAAAAAATCACTTCATCAGTTGTCACTTCTGAGCTGTGTATTCTATTATAAATAACAAAAATGAATTCAATAACTATTTTTATCAGTTACTTGAAACCTGTTTATAAAAATTGCTAAGCAGACTATTTTTACCTTTTAAAGATCAACAAAATTTAAAAATTCTGGGAAAAACTGAACTAAGTCTATATGTTCCAAAATGAATTTGGGAGAAACGTGTACAAATTTAACATGAGAATAACTTATTTCAGCTTAGACTTCGATGAGCCCTTAAGAGGTTTAGCAATAGACACGAAAGGGGCTGACCTAGCGGCAACCTTCTTCATATCATATTTTACAGACGAGAAGGCACATATCATGGCAAGTACCATTGTTGGGTAGACGTAAACGGCTTTTGAAGGATCAGTATTTACTGGCTTTCCTAAAATCCCTTCTTTGACCAGTCCCCATATCACAAGAAGTGATCCAAACATGCTCATTCTCCCAGGTTTCAGAATACCAACAAGTGCCCCTGCAACTGAGAAGTAGCTTCCCGCAAGGACCTGATAAATAATTGATATATATTCAGATTAGATGAAAAGTATCAACAGAAACCTAATGGAAAATAGAACTATGTGCTACAATGAAAATAGCTGAAATATCCACAGGTACATGTTATTATGCAGATTAAGGTATTTCAAAACGCAAATAGGCAAGAACAATTAGGGAGCACATTTTATGCGAGTTTTAGGAATTCATGCCTCTTTAATTAATTTATCAACGGAGCACTCTCATTAGTCTGAGTGAGGTTTATATTATACCTTGTTTGAAAAAACATTGCATCAGTAAGTAAAACTTGGAATCCAGCAATCAATTGCTATGTAGTAGTTCAAATTAGCATAGGCATCAATCATTTCAAAGGGGAAAATTCCAACAAAAATAACAAACAAGGCTAATGCTCCGTGCAATGGAACTGCAAAGATTGACTCAGACAAAGAGAAGATAAGAAGAAACCCGCTCAATACAAGAAAAGAAGGAGATTTCAATCGGTGACGGATAGAGGAATTTTACGAAGTGAGAGCAATAATCATATAATTCTATATATATATTTGTACTATATGAAAAAGATGATATTTTATTTTTATAAGTATAAATATACATATTTATTCTCTACAATTTTTCATATTCTAAAAATATTGAATGATTTTCTAATTTTTAATATAAGAAATATTTCTTATTAGTAACTAAACAATCACTCACCTCTCATAATTTCTCGCTTGTTTTTTTATGATATTCATGGAAGAGAACATTCTTTCAATAGTTTTAGTTGTCGCCATGAGTATAAAATAAAAGGTAACGCTAGTATAAACCGTCAAATATACACTATTTTTTGTCTTCATAAGTTTTATAGAAAGATCACCAATTCCTAATATTTTTTGCCCCCACTATCTTATATATGCATGATTAATATAAAATACTTAATCATCAAAAGAAAAATGGTCAGTTAAACGGTCTAACCTCCAAGCGTTGGAGATCAGTTACT
Source organism: Cicer arietinum (assembly GCF_000331145.2). Taxonomy (NCBI): domain Eukaryota; kingdom Viridiplantae; phylum Streptophyta; class Magnoliopsida; order Fabales; family Fabaceae; genus Cicer; species Cicer arietinum. The sequence goes on along the minus strand of NC_021164.2, from coordinate 74,645,462 downwards.
GCAGAAGCTTCTTTAACAGTGGTAAGATTATACAAGTCCAACAAACTATCCCAACTTGGAACAGTCATGTTGTGGATGAGGCCATTCAAAGCAGCCCCTGGATAAAGAAGACCCTTAACAATGGGAACAGGAAAGATCTCACTTGCAACTAACTGTGATGATGTGACATGTAAAGGTGTCGTACACACACCAGATCTACAAGTCACCCTGTAATAAAAGTAACAAAATTGAAAAGAATAAATTTTAAGTCAAATGTAATCGATGCTGCTAACTTGCTATAGCCTTAGTATGTTTTTAACTACAATACAGATATATAAATAAAAGAGTGTATGTTTGGTTCCACTTTTGAAGGAGATAAAATTGATAATAGAAGTGCATAATTGATTTTAGCACATGTCTGGGTGTTCTTGAATAAACTTCATTTTTCCTTCAAAATTTATAACTTTTGTCATTACAATTGATTTTTAGCCTCAGATGTATTATGCAACCCACTTTTACATGAATGCATCCAAATATAAATCATTTTACATTCAACTCACTTTCAACTATAATCAACGATCTGTTTGGATCAGATTATTTGAGTTTATCTAGTGACATAGATACTAGTAAAACTGTTTGGTAGAACTTATAGGAACAACTTACGACATGTTCATAAGTTGTTTTCAGCTAGTTTTTATAAGTTATCTGGGATAGTTTATGAAAACATCTTATTGCTTATAAAAAAGCTGTTTGACTTATAGTTTACAAGCTATCAAATAAGTTGTTTATCCCAACAGAACCCAAGTTTACAAAATCAATTCTTGTCACAATATAACCAAAAAACATATACAAAGTCACAATTGTTAGCATGTGTGAACTATGTTAATGCGAACCAGAGAAGATTAAGAAATCAAAATTAAAAGACATTGTTTCAGATTCAATTATATATAAACATATTCGGCAGGGTAATTAGTGTTTAAATTAGCATAGAAATTGGGATGAGGTTTTGGAACGAATAGAAGTTAACTAGAATAATTAGAAGAAAGAATTGGTTTGGAGAACCTGAAAAGAGGGATCTGAAAGATGATGAGGAGTAAGTAGATGCGGGCTGCAATTGAGGAAATGTTTTTGGTCCATCCTCGCTTGGATGAGGATGAGGATGAAGATGAAGATGAAGGTTTAGACGATGGTTTCGACGATACCGCCATTGGATCTGATTATGCTTCTCCACGATGGCACCAACTCTTCCGACACCCAACAGAGTGTCCATCTCATTTTCTCTACTTTATTTTGGATCCACCCTAATTTTTTATTTATTATTTTTTTTTTATCATTTTATAAACAATAATGCCATTTTAATTGTAAAAAAAAAAAAACAATGTCATTTTAATTGTAAAAAAAGAAAATCAATGTCATTTTTTTTAAAATATATTTTATTTAGAACAAATATCCAATTTGATCATTTGTTTAGATGTATCAATCTAATCCTGATTTCGTAAAAATTTTAAAATAGTCTATAACTTTTTACTCCGTCAAATTTATCATTAAATTTATCTTTTTCAAGTTAATTAGAAGTCAATAAAAATCAGTATAACACTTGGTATTTTACATTCGATTAAACCCATTTACATTTTACATTCTATTAATCGAAAATTTTACAGTGTACTCCTCCTTTATCTGTGTACTCCCTAAAAGTAAAGGAAAACACTAAAATACCTTTGTATATATAATTATTTTTTTTTTATTTCAACATTTCCGGAACTCAAGCAACTGTCATAAAAAAAAAAATTCCAAAAAACTTTTTTTCTAATTTTCCGGTACACAACTTCCATTTTGAAAAACTTGAAATATTTTCCGATACAGAACTTCCATTTCGGAAAACTTGAAAAAAGTTATCGGTACAGAATACGATTTTCGAATATTTTTTTTTTAAAACTTTTTTGGAAAATTTGATTTTTTTTAATTTCTTTTATTATATTACTATTTATTTAATTTATTTTATTTTAACTAATTTTTTTTAGTGGGTAGCAAGAATTCGTGACTTCTATGGATCCTATTTTAGAAATGATTAGTTTGAGAGCATCTCACGGGCTATGATTATGGGATATTAATTATTAATTATGGTATATTAATTATTAACTATTATTGAATGGTGTATTAACTATTTTGGAAATCATTCGTCCATCTCTCGGGCCACGATTTATGGGGTATTAATTATTAATTATGGTATATTAATTATTAACTATTATGGTGTATTAATAGTGTATTAATTATTTATGGTGCATTTATAAAAATAATATAATTAAAAAAAATGGTGTGTACTATAAATCTTTTCGACAAAGTTTTCCAGAAACATCTTCTTTACCAGAAATCTTTCAAATGAAATTGTTCGATAGTACAATTTTTCACTTCTGTATCGGAAATCTAGTTTCCGGTAACAACCTATCTTATTTACCGGAAAACTTTTTTCAAATCTTCTAAAAATAAAACATATACTGGAATTATAGTAAAAAAAATTATAAATATAATTAGCATTTTAAAAAAATTATAGAATATAGGTATAAAAATTGAGGTACAGGGTAAATTTTTCCTATTAAACCCATTCTCTATACTTGTACCAAAATCGCCAGGTTCTTGTTCCATTTTGGCGTTTGTATTCTTCCTAGATAGGTTGCAAATGTTTTTTTCTTTTTTAACTTAGAAAAAATATCGGATTACCGTTTAAAATGTTTGATTGTTTTTATTTTTTGTGGTAAGAGTTAGGATTTTTTAATGAATAAATATATTTTTTTTTTGTAGAATGACTATTGAAAATCGTTATAAACTATTTTAGAATTTTGAGAAAATGACAGATTTTGAACACCAAATTAAATATTTTATTTTTCTTTACCTCTTATTTTATTTTATAATGGATAAATAATAAATGAATTAATTGGATAAAAGATAACTAAATAATTAACTTAGAAGTGAGGTGTTTAATTAAAGATAATTTCTTTGAAAAATTTTGAGGTTGAATCATAGCTTGACTAGTTATTAATCAAGTTAAACTTTCAATTGAACTCTAAATTATGAATGCAATTTTCTCTTAAAATTAAAGAATTAGAACAAAAAAAGTGATACATGAAGTGATCTCAAACTGATCTATGTGATTTGTTTTTCAACTTTCCTTTTTTCCATAATTAATATGCAAAAATGTATTGATTTTTTTTGTTACATAAGATGTCTAGCATTATTTGAAAATAAAGTTTAAAGTATATTTATAAACATTTATTTTCCTTAATCAATTGAAATACTTTTCAACCCATGATAAAAAAAAAAGTAAAGAGTGATGACGAAGTTAAAGACAAATGTCAATATTATTAGGTTAGACGTCTTGTCTTTAATTAAAACTCGGGATATTACATTTATATGAGTTAATTATGGTATAATTTATTATCTCTTTTAAGATTAAAAAAAAAAAAGAATAAAGACCTACACAAGACACGTGTTGTTTGATTAAAGATAAAATCGTGATAGCTTACACTAGACAAAAATTGAACAATACTTGAAAAAATTGGTGTCGCAACTTGAAGTTGGAACACTAACATACTTCATCTAAAATGAAAAATAAGCAAAAAAATAACATGTATTTGGTCTAAATATTGACAAGTTGTAACAAAATCAATGGTATTTTGACTAACATTTGAGCTAGTTTTCATCATATTATCTAGTTGTGTGATGTGAGAGTTGTTCCTTCTAAAACTTATTATATTTGTTGGAAACTTCCTTTTTAAGTGAGGTGACTTTTGTTTTATCTAGTTGTGTCATGTTATCATTATCTTGTTTAGACATCCCAACCCATCATGTCTATTTGTGTAATCCATTTCGTGACGTCGTGCCCCAAACTTGAGATGTTGTATGGACGTCAAGTGGCCCAATTTCATACTTAGTTAATTGAGCAAATAGGCTATCGAATATGCGGTCATAAGAGGACGATTCACAACATATTAAAGAGTTCAGTTACATATATATCCTCTACATAATGCTCAAAACGCCTAAGCAAAAGGCATATCACTCGTCATATAGTAAAACACTTCAAGCCTAGATCACGATATATTGTTGGCTAGTTCGACCTGATTTTTCCGACCAGAACAATATGGGTCGCAATGTTTATTGTGGAGATGTTTTGAGGGATGATGTGGTGACATATCAACTATGTATTTACTTTCAAATAGACTCCTTAATTAATACTTGAAGCGAAACTTTGTGAATTTTCCACTGTCTTCGACTTTCTTGGATCATAAAATATCCTTGTATCAGAGTGTATTGATACTATCATAGTGTAATTTAGTTGTTTAATGATGGTTGTAACGCCACTCATAGAAGATGCATGTCAAGTCACTTGAATCCATATAGATGTCAATAAGTGAACGATATTTTAGCTAAACATGGTTTAAATTTAGATTAAAACCTTAAGGTTTCTGAATTTTCTTCTTATTTTCCTTCCAATGCCTCATTGACATATGTTGCTTCTGTTACCTTCTTAGAGATATCTAATGTGTTTTCTTATCGGGGCTTAGTTATTTCTAGTCATAAACAATTTTTTTGTATCTATCTAATTTTAGCTATATGCAATTTTAGTTTAGTTCATCTAATTTTTACAATTTAGAAAGAATATAGATTAGCGACGACATCGTTCTCTATATTTTCTCGATGTGGCTGACATCTTTTATAGATTTTCCCTATGTTCAAGATGGAGTTCGTCCTTCGATGTAAAAGTCTTTCCTCTTTTGTATATTGTTCCAGACTGGCCCAAGGTCCAATCTAGAATCACTTGTATGCTCGCTCTAGCCTAACTCGATAACCCGTTGTGGAAGTCTTAGAGCTTTTGGACCTGCAGCTGTACCTATAACTCAACAATATTGAAAGACGCCAAAGCTAAATTCGACAAGGAATCAATTGCATTCAAAGTCATTAAAGGGTCATACCCCCTACAAACCACAATATCCATCTATATAAGCAGCGACTTTGTCACTGAGTAAAGTGCACAATTTCTATCCAATTTCCTCTGTTACTCTCCTCAAATAACTATTCACTTAACCGTAAGAGTGTTTTTAGATACTATCCCACCTCCGAATACATAGCACAATTCAAGATTCAAAGTCGACCATCCAACTCGATCTAGTCTAAATGATATATTTTTCTATGAGACAAACTCTATATTAAAAATACATTATATTAGAGCCACCACCAAAATGGTACAATAACCATTTATCTCAAAACTCCACAATGAATCTACCTTTGTCAAATTTAAGTTTGATTTACGATCCTCCCAAACTTTTAGATTGCATATAACTTAATTGACACTACATATGATTTTAACATATTTAGTTACAATAAATTGATATCATATTTCATTAACTTTTAAAATAGATGAATGCAAAATATTTAAAAATATATGAGTTCTAACATGTTTACTTTTTGACTAATTATTTTTTAAAACACATTTTGTCCCCTATTTTTCTATTCACAATTTTTGTCTCTCATTGTTTCTGCAATTTTGATACCATATTGTTAAAAATTTCAACATTTTACACACTATTCTTCACTTTAACTCAATTTTTATGAATACAAATTCTTTTATAAATGATAAATATCTAAACCTTGAACCCCATCCCTGTGGTGGTTACAGAAGATATTAGGAGAAAAAAGATGGCCGTGGCAATTCAGTGTTTATCATGTGCTCGTTTCGTCACAATCGGAGGACCCCGCCGTTCCTCTCCTTTGCAACGCAAACCTCTTCTCTTCTCTCTTACTCTCCCCTCTCTCTCTCGTAACCCCTACTCCTCAATTGCCTTCGCTTCTTCCAAAAAGAAAAACAAGGTTATCTCAACATTATTCGAATTCCAAATCCAATTCATAGTTCATAATTGCTTAATTTATGTTATACTTTGTATTTTTTGCAGAATAAATTATCTCATGTTACCGAGGGAATTGGTGAGGAAGATGAGGATGCATTTGAGTTACTCTTCAAGCAACTCGAAGAAGATCTCAAAAACGACGGTTTATCAAAAGATGATAGTGGTGATGATGAAATAACCGAAGAAGACATCGATATGCTTGAACGTGAGTTAGAAGATGTGTTGGGGGATTTTGATGCTGAATTGTTAAACACAGATATCAGCGACACACCACCGGATAATGATGATGCACAAAAAAACAGTACTGATGGAAAGGAGAGTTTACTCAACCTTAGAACTTGGCAACTGAATAAATTGGCCAGAGCCTTGAAAACTGGCCGACGCAAAACAAGTGTAAGTTTTTTCATTATGTAATGTATTTCAGCTTAATTTAGTTTTTTTACAGTGCTGTCATAGCCGCGGTTTCACAACACTTGTACTCATAACATATCACAAAACAATAGCAATTTGTTTAAATTACACTGTACTATTATTACCTTGCTATAACTGATATTTGAAAACATTGATGTATTGTGAGTTTACGGGTAATAAAAATATGTGTTTTCTTTGTACTCATAACTTAGTGTATCAGATGATGGGATTACTTGGTTATAGTTTGAAGAGGGGAAGCGTTCTAGTGTATTACCTGCTTGAAATACCTGGATGATCTGCATTTGAGTGACGCTATACAAGACATGTTTTAAGGAACCAAAATGTATATGGAAAAAAGTCAACCACATGTTTAAACCTTTAATTCCGAGTACTGTTAGTATTATTATTCACGTTCTAATTTGCTCCCTCCACCCGGCCTTTTTTGTTGTAATTGATAGAAAAACATGTGAGTGAAAATCGGACTTTTCGACAGTTTGACAAGTTTCCTCATTTCTGTGGTCTGACTCATTGTTAAGTAGATGGAAAAAGTAAACTTGATAGATCAGCCAGGTTGGGTTTTTTGCTTCTTGAATGGCATGGGGTTCTTACATGGATATTTTTTTAAATGTTTATATTAACAATCTGAGATGCATTTTCCTTGAAAGGGTGCGAGTTTGAAGGTAGTTTTTATATTGACTTAACATGAATGCCTATGCTAGTTGCTAGTTCAATTCCTTATATTGACTTTGGGACCCATTTCTCAATTTCATCTTTCCAATTTGTTGCAGATTAAAAGTCTTGCTGCTGAGCTCTGTCTTGATAGAGGTCTTGTTCTTGATTTGCTTCGTAACCCTCCTCCAAATCTTCTGATGCTGAGCCTATCGATACCTGATGAACCTACACCATCAGCAATATTACTTGAAACTACGCCTGGAGAGACTCTTTATAAAGAAACAAGCGAAGATCATGCAGAATCTGGACCCAAGTCTAACTTACCTATTCATACCATGCAGCAGAGTTGGTCTGCTAAAAAGAAATTAAAAAAGGCTCAACTTGACACTTTGAATAGAGTTTACAGGAGATCAAAACGGCCCACTGTAAGTAAAACTTGCCATGTTTCAATGTCACAAGTATTACGATCTACATCATCCGTACATAACTAGTCAAATCTTCATTGGTTTATTAAACTACTTGTTCTGATTTTATGTACTCCATTTTTTTCTGGTCACAATTCCGTCTCGAATCAAAAGTTATGTTTAAGAAACTTGAAATAAATAGATGCTTGTATTAGTATTATTATGGTTTTATGCAAAGCAATTAAGAGGCATATAGTTCTATCATGTATGCCTTGAACAAAATAAGGTAAATGTTATATAGGGCCTTGAACAAAATAAATATATATATGTATATATAGGTGGAGATCCGTTAACTCCAGGAGTAACTCTGCGATGAGTTACTCCGCATAATAATTCAATATAAATGATGCATATCACTAATCCAACCGTCAATTCAAGAGGTATAAATCTTGACTATATAATGGTCTATAATTGGTCAATATTATATTTATGGTTATGTAATTAGGATTAAATCCTCTCATGATGTCAACTGTCATCGTATATGCTTCTGTGTATAATGCAATTTTGCATCAGCAGTGACAAACATGAGTCTTGGATGTTAACATAATAATTTTCATTTCTCCTTATTGCATAATAATTTGGTAACTTTGAGATCCTTATCTGTCTGCCTTGAATTACATTGCAGAATGCAATGATTAGCAGTATCGTGCAAGTCACGAACATTCCGCGGAGAACGGTTATTAAGTGGTTTGAAGACAAACGTATTGAAGAGGGAGTTCCAGAACAACGTGTTCCTTACGAGCGCTCTGCTCATGAAACTGGCTGAAGATTTTATGTTCTTGGAGTTATTTTTTATGATGCAAGCTATGTGAGAACTCATATAACTGTATGGGAAAAAATGTTTCTTTTCACCAGCCTTGGTTACGCTTTAGAGGTGAATTATATAAGGAAGTTGAAGTACTAATGACGTTGATTATTGGTTTGGTTGACACCGACTATCAAAACTAGGGTGCGGTTCACTGATACTAGAGTCTACATTAGTTAATCTGTTATGTTGTTTCTGAAGTTAGTTATTTAGTGTTCTATACTCTATAAATAAGAATACTCACTGTATTTACATTCTTTTAATAATCAACAATGTTACCTTTTGGATTTTAATTTTCTCAGTTTCAAACTAACTTCTATAGCCTATGTTCTATCCCTCACATCCTCATAATACTAATTTGGTATCAGATCAATACCGCCAGCTTCCACAGATTATAATCTTCAGTAAAATGCGAGAAGAATGATGAATCTTTTTCCAACAACACAGAGAAAGACAATCTAAGCAAAGATTGTTCCTTATCCTTCAAGCATACGAAGCTTGAAGACGATGCCATAACATATAGGTCATTAGCTCATGATTGTAGCACTATGGAACATCTTGAAAAGGGCTCATCTGACTTTGTTTTTGCTGCAACTGTTAGGGTCAAAGGATCTATCCACCTTATCAAGAACCATTGAAGGATCCACCTTTTATGCCGCTTCAATACTTTGTTCTCAAATATGTAACAGTCGTCATGGGAGGAGATTCTTTAGTTCTTTTTAGGTACAAAAGAGCCGTTTGAGTAAAATGTCAAATATCCAGTTGAGATCCTCTATTTAATGTAAAACTATCACAAAAGTGGTTATTTTACAAACTAAAGTAAAAATATACAGATTTTTTTTTTTTTTATCGAAGTAAAAACTTTTAAAATTCAAAATGCAGAAATAGCAAATCAAAATAATCATCACATGTTTTCAATTTCGGATCCTAATATTTCAAAGTAAATAATCAAATGTCAGCCAATATTATTACGTTTTTGATGCTCAAATGATTAGTTGAGAAAAAATATAATGTGAATGAATAATAACGAGAATTAATAAAATAATAAGACCGAAAGAAAAAACTGATACATCCGCAATGAAAAGTTAGGAAGATATAAGTGCGGTTAAATAAAGACAAAAATAATTAGTAAAAGTTTTGTTTGAATGAGATTGTTAAATGAATTATTTTCAACCAAAAATAAAATGTCTCACAAAATTTCTCAACAAAAATTCTTAATTGCATATCACCCCTGTTTTTTACACTGTTAAAATAATCTTAACCTTCAAAAGAGTTATATATACTATTTAAAGATCTTGATTGAATATTTTTTTTTTTTAAAAAAACATTATCGTTAAAAGGATTTTGACAGTAGATTAATCTGTAGAACAACTATTATAAGCCTGTAACAATAGGACAAATATGTAATTTGATCAATGATGGAGTACATTTTCAACTAACCGATTGGCACCGACAGCCACTTAGATGAAAACCGGGAGCAACCGGTATTAAATCCGACAGCTGGTGCCACCTCAAGAATTATTCGGCTTGCCAGAAATCAGATACGGTCGCGTCTCTTCAATAACAACCGACACGTGTACCACTCCAATTGGACAGGGTCACTATAAGTCAATCTACAGTGAGCCAAGCCGTAGAAAGTTAAGCTTAAACGGCTCGTGAATAGAACCGGTAACCAGTCCAACCGGTAGAAAAAGAACGATAAAACAGACAGAGAAAAAAAGGCAACAATACAAGACAACTCAACACTTGTTGTAGTTGTAGCTGAGTGTGTTTTGACAAGTGCAATGTGCAACTGAAGAGAGAGAAAGTGAGAGAAATATGGCGTGTTGAGAGGGCGAAGATTTTCCACCAAATCTGAAAACAGATCGTGAACTGTAACTCCATTGATCTGCACTTTCTCTCTTTTTACACAAACAAGATGGAAGCTACTGCCGGCATGGTTGCTGGGTCCCACAAAAGGAACGAGCTTGTTCGAATTCGACACGATTCTTCCGACAGTGGGGTTAGTTTAGAGTTTTCTGCTGTGAATTTTCTTTTAATTACTCTCTCTTTCTAAGTTCAGATCAGATCTGAGTGCTCATCGATTCATTTTGATCTTCAAATTTTATCACAAATTGATGTTATAATTATAATTCTAACTTAGTATGATGTAGTTAAATATTAATATATAATGTTTATGATTATATCCTACAGCCGAAACCTTTGAAGAATTTGAATGGACAAATCTGTCAAATATGTAATGATAATGTTGGATTAACAGCCACTAGTGACGTGTTTGTTGCTTGCAATGAGTGTGGTTTCCCAGTTTGTCGTCCTTGTTATGAATATGAACGAAAAGATGGGAACAAATCTTGTCCTCAGTGCAAGACAAGATACAAAAGGCACAGAGGTTAGTTAGTTAGTTTGTTTATCCAGTTGTTGATTTTGATTTTTTGGTTAGAATGTTTTATGTATATTAAATTTGGAAAATGATGAGTTATGATATCAGGGAGTCCTCGAGTTGAGGGAGATGATGAAGAGGACGATGTTGATGATATCGAGAATGAGTTCAATTATGCACAAGGAAATTCAAAAGCAAGGAGGCAGTGGGAAGATGAACTCTCTTCGTCTTCTAGACGCGATTATCAGCAACCAATTCCTCTTCTCACCAATGGCCAAACTGTAATAATCTTCTCAACTGTTTTAGCCTTCTATATATATGGTTATCATTTGTGGATATTACTATACATTTTTTCTGCAGAGTTTATATGAGGTGAGCCGAGGGAGGATTTAATAGTACAATTGGTTTAAAATTTTAAATTATCTGCTAAACTATTGATTTAGCTTTCGCTTTTCAATTATGTTAGTTGTCTTTATTGTTGAGCTGTAATGAAAAAGTGAATAACAAATGACAACAATCAAAAGAATTTAAGATTAAATTTTTCATTATTAACTGTATCAATGTTATATGTGTTTCTAGCTAGGAGAATATATCACTGTATTACATGAAACAATGCATACATTTTACTTTGATGCTTCATTGACTGCCAGTTGGTTGATGATCCGCTACTCGCCTTTTTACTTTATGTTTCTGTATTGTTCATTCATTGACAATTAATATTGACAGATGTCTGGTGAGATCCCGTGCGCTACGCCCGATACTCAATCTGTACGAACTACTTCTGGTCCTTTGGGCCCATCTGAGAAAGTTCACTCACTGCCCTATATCGATCCAAGGCAACCAGGTATAGTGTTAAACTTGAAGTTTTGCTATATTTTTATATTTGTTAGATTATTGTGATTTTTTTAATTGACCGTATATTTGTTACTACAGTTCCGGTGAGAATTGTGGATCCATCAAAGGACTTAAATTCTTATGGTTTGGGAAATGTTGACTGGAAGGAAAGGGTTGAAGGTTGGAAGCTGAAGCACGAGAAAAATATGGTACAAATGACTGGTAGATACTCTGAGGGAAAAGGAGGAGGAGACATTGAAGGGACTGGATCTAATGGAGAAGAACTTCAAATGTAAGCAACTTATGCCGTTTTCATCAATGATTAATGACGATATAATTGTATTTGGGATGTATCAAAGAACAATGTTTGCTTATTTATGTTAGAGGCTTAATTTATTTTTCTGTTAATAGCATTCAAAGCGAAATTCATTCTCCTTCTCAGTGTTGTCTAGATCACGATCTACGTCGCAAGATTGTATCAATCTTGTCACCTCTTTAAGAGTTGGATACCATGCAAAATCACATTGAGTAAGATCGGAGTGAGATTGTTCGATCAATTGTGATCCCTAAGGGGCCATTTTTTGGATCCGGTTGTGTGACCCGGTTCTCCTGACCCGGTTCTCTACTCATCTTTTCGCATATTGAGGTGGTAGTAGTGCAGCCTCAGCTGCACCTGTAGAGGAATTGCAAGTTCCTAATGCTGTAGAAAGTGGTGATGAATGAGGAGGAGATGATGAGATTAATGAAAATGCAAATGTTGATGTTATGGAGGATCATCATCCTGACTGGAACGTTACGGATTTGAACTAAAGTCTATTTTTTGGAGTATTTCTTCCTTGGACTTCTGGTTGTGTTATGTTTTGAACTTTAGCAAACCTAATTTTATGTATGTGACTATTTGTGGCTTGTTTTGGATGTTATGCGTATGAAATTTTCAGTTGAGTTTGCTTTTAATATTTACCCGAAATTAATTTCATTTCAAATTAAATGATCCGTTGATTTTGTTCTTGACAGGGTTGATGATGCTCGACAACCTTTGAGTCGGATCGTACCTATTTCTTCATCTCAGCTTACTCCTTATCGTGTCGTTATAGTACTCCGGCTGATTATTCTCGGCTTCTTCTTACAATATCGTGTAACTCACCCCGTAAAAGATGCATACCCACTGTGGTTGACATCAGTTATCTGTGAGATTTGGTTTGCCTTATCCTGGATTTTGGATCAGTTTCCCAAATGGTCTCCCATTAATCGCGAGACTTATCTTGACAGGCTTGCTATAAGGTTTGGATTTCTCTTTTTTCATGCACCCTTGGACTTGTCTTGGTTTAACTATGAAGCAACATTTTCTGTTCCACTAATCTTAGTTTGTCTTTTTTAGATATGATCGTGACGGAGAACCATCACAGTTGGCCCCTGTTGACGTTTTTGTTAGTACAGTGGACCCTCTTAAAGAGCCGCCTCTTGTAACTGCAAATACTGTTTTGTCTATACTTGCTGTTGATTACCCTGTCGACAAGGTTTCCTGCTATGTATCAGACGATGGTTCGGCAATGTTGACTTTTGAAGCCTTATCAGAAACGGCCGAGTTTGCAAAGAAGTGGGTGCCCTTTTGCAAAAAGCACAATATTGAGCCAAGAGCCCCTGAATTTTATTTTGCTCAGAAGATTGATTACTTAAAGGACAAGATTCAACCCTCTTTTGTTAAGGAGCGACGGTCAATGAAGGTTAGTTTTGAGGCATCGTGTTTCAATTTCCAGTTCAATATTTATATCTAGACACATTGAACGTATCAATTAAACACTATTTGTTGAAAACAAGAGCTTGTACTTCTATAACTTTAGGCTTCCCTTCCCCCAACCTTGGGATATTTTTGGGTACACAAGTGTAGAAAAATTAAATTTTGATATTTGTGCTTTACAGAGAGCATATGAAGAATTCAAAGTTCAGATCAATGCCCATGTGGCCAAAGCTCAGAAGACGCCAGAGGAAGGTTGGACAATGGAGGATGGAACTCCTTGGCCTGGAAATAATCCCAGGGATCATCCTGGAATGATTCAGGTATCACCTTTTTCTCTAAATTGCACATATAATCTCAGCCGTCGTAGATGTTTTCAGTTTAGTAATGTTGTTTTGTGGTATGCAGGTGTTTTTAGGTCATAGTGGAGGGCTTGATACAGATGGAAATGAGCTGCCTAGGCTTGTTTATGTTTCTCGTGAAAAGCGACCAGGCTTCCAACATCACAAGAAGGCTGGAGCTATGAATGCTTTGGTTTGTCATACCAATACTTATTTTATGTGTTTGATTGCATTGTCTGGTTTATATTTCCTTTTAATGGATGTGTCCTGTCCCGTGTCTTGTTTAGTTTCCACTAAGCCTATGGCCTTAGTGTGGCAGTTGGTTTTTCTCACAAGATTATGTAAAAAAACTGAATCTACATGGAAAATAACCTACAACATGGTGTTGTGATTTAACATATTACAATGATAGACAGTATTAAACAACTTTTCTCAAGCTTCTATAGGATTGATTGATGTTGCTAGTTGATCATGTGAGTTCTGTATTTGAGTTAGTTGGGGAAACAACTTTTCTTCCTGAATGTGCCAGTGTCGCCATGGTTGTATACTTTTATTTATTAGGAAGATAGGTTTTGAACAACACTAACCATGGTTTCATCTTGTGTGATGTAGATTCGAGTTTCTGCTGTCTTGACCAATGGTGCATATATTTTGAATGTCGATTGTGATCACTATTTCAATAATAGTAAAGCTCTTAAAGAAGCAATGTGTTTCATGATGGATCCCGCTTATGGAAAGAAGACATGCTACGTGCAATTTCCTCAGAGATTTGATGGCATTGATTTGCACGATCGATACGCCAATCGCAATATTGTTTTCTTCGATGTAGGTCTTTATTCTTTTGTAATTTTGCCAACTTGTAACTTCAGAAATAATTTTCTTTCTTTGCATTTCTTTCCACTGCTTTGGCTAAACTTCAATTTTTTTAATCTCAGATCAATATGAAAGGTCACGATGGTATTCAGGGCCCAGTCTATGTGGGAACAGGTTGCTGTTTCAATAGGCAGGCTTTGTATGGTTATGATCCTGTTTTGACTGAGGAAGATCTTGAACCTAACATTATTGTGAAGAGTTGTTGGGGTTCTAGAAAGAAAGGAAGGGGTGGCAATAAGAAGTACAATGACAAGAAGAGGGGAGTTAAAAGAACTGAATCCACCATTCCCATATTTAATATGGAGGATATAGAGGAGGGTGTTGAAGGTATGCTATTACAAAAACATATCTCCTCTAACTCACTTATTTACAGTTGCTCACACGTTTAGAATTTAAAATATCTGTTTCATGCAATAAAGTTGTTTATGTAATGCATCTTTTTGCAGGTTATGATGATGAAAGGTCACTTCTAATGTCTCAGAAGAGCTTGGAGAAGCGATTTGGACAGTCTCCAGTTTTTATTGCTGCCACCTTCATGGAGCAGGGTGGCATTCCACCTTCAACCAATCCTGCAACTCTTCTTAAGGAAGCAATCCACGTTATCAGCTGCGGTTATGAAGACAAGACAGAATGGGGAAAAGAGGTGAGCATGCTTATTTACACCGTGTTTTTAAATCCATTTCCTTTGGTATAAATGAGATTGGTGAGTAGCTTGTTTTACTATTAATTAACATTTTTTTTACTTCACCAGATTGGATGGATCTATGGTTCTGTGACTGAAGATATCTTGACTGGGTTTAAGATGCATGCCCGTGGTTGGATTTCCGTCTATTGCATGCCACCTCGTCCAGCATTTAAGGGTTCTGCACCTATCAATCTTTCTGATCGTCTCAATCAAGTGCTTCGGTGGGCCTTGGGTTCAATTGAGATCTTCCTTAGCAGACATTGTCCCTTGTGGTATGGCTACAATGGGAGGATGAAGAGTCTCATGAGGCTGGCGTATATCAATACAATTGTCTACCCCTTTACCTCACTCCCATTGATTGCGTACTGTACGCTTCCCGCATTTTGTCTCATCACAAATAAATTTATTATTCCTGAGGTAAATGATTTCTTCTATCTCATTTCTGGTACATCAACTTATAAGAGAAATGATATGTTGACACACAAATTTGACAACAAAAATTGACCACAAAGATGGTTGACACTCTTCAAAAATATGGTTAATTATGTTCAAGGGATGATTAATGAAATGTATAAATTAGAGTAAGAACCATAATCGATTAATGAATATAACAAGGTGTCACAACTCATTAACCGTCTATTGAACATAATTAACCACAATTTTGAACGTCATTAATTATGATGTTAAGGTGTTCAAATATATACATGTTATATTCATTAACTATCTAATAAACATAATTAACCATGTATTTGAATTGAATTATCCATCCAATTTGTTGTCGAATTCTGTTATCCGATTGTGTCAAGATAAAACAACTCAACTTAGAACTACTGATTGTGGATCTTACTTTTTAAACTTTGGAAATTCATAGACATTTGTTTAATCTTATGCAGATAAGCAACTTTGCAAGCATGTGGTTTATCCTTCTCTTCATTTCCATTTTCACTACTTCGATTCTTGAGCTTAGGTGGAGTGGTGTCGGTATAGAAGACTGGTGGAGGAATGAACAGTTTTGGGTTATCGGTGGAACGTCCGCACATCTCTTCGCCGTGTTCCAAGGTCTTCTTAAAGTCCTTGCAGGTATAGACACAAATTTTACCGTCACATCAAAGGCGTCAGATGAAGACGGAGACTTCGCCGAGCTTTACGTGTTCAAATGGACATCACTTCTCATCCCTCCTACAACCGTGCTTATCGTGAATTTGATAGGTATCGTGGCTGGTGTTTCTTACGCCATAAACAGCGGTTACCAATCATGGGGTCCACTGTTTGGAAAGCTCTTCTTTGCTATATGGGTCATTGCTCATTTATACCCTTTCTTGAAGGGTCTTTTGGGGAGACAAAACCGGACTCCAACCATTGTTATTGTTTGGTCTATTCTCCTTGCTTCTATATTCTCCTTGTTGTGGGTGAGAATTGACCCTTTCATCACTGACACCAGCAAATCAACTGGTCAATGTGGTATCAACTGTTAGTTTTATGTTTGAAGATTCATTGTGTTTGACCATCCCCTTTTGATTGGAGGCATTCAAGATTGAACTTAGTGTATATAAGCAAGAATTCAGCATGGAACTCCTATTTATTATGCATGAAAATAGGATGGGGGATAAAGTACAAAACCTTCATAGCATTCTTGTTTCTTTTGTTTATTTATTTATTTATCTGTTTCCTCATGGGGGGTCCTTACAAGGATAGTTATGTTGAGTTGTATGTCTACTGTTGTATTTTTTGAACACGTAATATGAAATTTGTTTATGACAATAATACTATAGTGAAAGAAAACAAGGTGCAATGTACCGTGTGGTGGTTTTGATTACTATGTGAGCTGTATTGGTGTCTGATCAGTGATGACCATTAGATATTATAATTTTGACAATCAAGAAGATTTGATGTCTCTTTCTCATTTTTCAGAACATTCTCTAATCCTTTCTTCAACTCCATTTTGGGAATATGTGGTTTGAACCGTCCAACCTTATAAAGAAACATCATAAATCATTATACACTTCATCAACCTCCTTCCACCACCCTCGAGCAACCAACCTACAGATAACTTATTTGGATTTCATAATAAACTTGATATATCTTAGCAAGTTTTTTTATTTAAAAAAAAAAACGATACACGAGTTTTGTGATGACTAGAAGTCTTTTTTAAAACAGCTTTTCTAAATGTAAACTTTTTAGGAGCTTTTACATGACTTTTTTTCATGAACACCTAAAAGCTTACTCGGAAATGAAAAGTTATTTTAATAACTTCTCTTAAAAATTTCGAAAATGACATCTTAGCTTCTACTTATATTAAAAATCTCTACAAATTAATATCTAATTTATATAACATCAAATCATTATTTTTATAATATGCAACAAAGGGCCCAAATGACTCGTAAGGTAAAATTGGTCCAAATATAGCTAAGGTGTCAACCAAGGCCACACCTCATGTTTTAAATATGAACTTGCACAGTAATCTATGGAAAAATATGACAATGCCATGCTTAACAAAAATTAACTTCAAAAAATATGATTGGTGAGTAGTATACAGTCAATTTCCAAGAACAGGATTACAAAAAAAAAAAGAGTAGATTTTGACCATGAAAATGTGCAGCCAAGACACAATGAAAAGCTTGGCAGTAGCATAAATAAACAAAAAAACCAACGTTCCATTCTCAGATGCTTATAAAATGTGATTTGTGGGGGTGAAAAATTCCAGTAATAATACAAGAGAAACCCAAAATTAAGCTAACCAAATGCATAAAAAATGTATGCAGCATTTCCAAAATTTGCCTTCAGTGGAAACAAAGCAGCTGACTTGAACTATTCCTCCTCCTCGTCATCTATCAGTATCTTCTTGCACGCTTCGTAACACATGAAAGAGATTCCGGCAGCCGGCACTAACTTCATGCAACTAGGTCCAAGCCCTCTATATAGACCCTGGATCCCTTCTTGCTCAAGTATGCTAACAAGGGCATGAACCACATTTTTATAAACCTGTCTTCCACTAAGAGCTCCAACTTGCATATGCTTGCGAGCCACCTCAAGTGGAAAAGTCGCGCTACTTGAAATAGCCCCAGCCGCTGAACCAATCAACAGGGTTTCAAAGTTGCCAATCTTCTCTTGTTTGAAGATTTTTCTATATGCTTTCCGTAGAGTGTCATAGGCAAAGTAATTGGTAGCTGAATATGGAATAACTCCAATAAGACTAGGAGTCAGGCCTCTGTAAAGTTCTGCAGGACCCTCTTCTTTAATTATTTTCACGAATGCGTCGAGGAGACCATTATAAACACCTCTCTGCAATATCACTAATCAAGCTTAAGCTTCCCCTTCTATTTTTTGATATGATGCTAAAGCATAAATATGAAAAAGCAACCTTATGTATATTTTATAAGATACCATTAAATGTGACACCCTTTTGAGCCAACATGAACATACCTGGATAGTTAGTCTAGTCTTGAGTAGTTCAAGTGGATACGTGCATATTGTTGAACTCACTCCGGCACAGGCACCTGCAATCAATGATGCAGGAACCGGGAGTTTGGACTGTTCCCCTGGCTTTGCGGATAGGTTCTTGTTTACTGTATCATAAGCAAATAGCTGCAGAAACAGGTGAAAAAAAATTGAGATAAATATGAACTACAATGTAGACTACAGATTTATTTATCATTGACAAATTAGATAAATAATGCTTCTCACATTTAGAAGAACAACTCTCCAAAGAAACATTAACAATTACAAAGAGGCTGTTTTTCTTGAATTTGACTCCTCTATCATGAGAAATACAGTTTAGAGGGTAAGTGAACAATGATAATAATTGTTTGAGAAAATCAACAATCGATGTGATTGATTATGAAACATATAGTTTGATTTCTAATTTAATTAAAATCCCAGGTTGGTAATGAGTTCCAGACACAGAATTTGAATTCTAAAACAAGATAAATTAATTCAGACCAAATCATATCATATTTTTAAATATTCCAATCAATATGAATGGAATCATGTTCATTTGATCACAGGGATTTGGCTGACTTGTTAGAAATTCAATTAACAAGTTAACGCAATTGTGAAGCA
Organism: Cicer arietinum; assembly: GCF_000331145.2. NCBI lineage: Eukaryota > Viridiplantae > Streptophyta > Magnoliopsida > Fabales > Fabaceae > Cicer > Cicer arietinum. The sequence goes on along the minus strand of NC_021164.2, from coordinate 74,626,324 downwards.
TAGACTAAAAGAGACATACTTGCTCATTGACTTACCTGATGGGCCATTTATATATTTAAGACCCCCACCTAAAAAAGAACAAAGCACCATCATATGAAAGTTCTCTAGCAATATAAATCAAATAATAAACTTAAGTCCTAAAACTGCTAAAGAATTAAAAAAGGGTCAGGAATATGTAAAGCATAAAATTAAAATTTAAGTAATTGAATTCTAAGAGCAATAAAACCAACTAATTGTTATGCAGATCATTCAAAGAGGAAGGAACATGGCCAAAATATGCAAAAGCAGCAAAACGTCAACTAAAGCTAGTGTGTCCCTAATGCACACAGGTAAGGGCATTCATGAGGCAGATTGTCTGCAAATGAACCAATTAATACCAAAATCTTAAAACATTACTATAACAGAAAAGGGTTTAAAGGCAAAGTTCAAATAAACAGCGTATTAAGGCATTTTATACGTCAGTTCAATGATGGCCTATGCAATTGTATATCATAGCAAATCAGCAAATGCTCAAACTTAATATGTCTTCATAAAAAATGATGCTTAGATTGGTATTTTTGCCAACATTGAAAGGTACAAAGACCCAGAAAATGAAACAGAAACTGATGTCAGAGAAGCCATTCCCGCCAAGTCTTCAAACAGAATTTGACAGTCCCTTTGATTAGTGCCATTAATTTGAGTGAGAGAACTGAGCTAACCAATCTAAAGCTCTATTTGCTTCTCTAATGCTAATAGTATGACAGAGCTCCAGACAGTCAAACACCATTGCTGCCTAAGAATGTTGTCCACGGCTCAAGATAGACAGCAGGGGTGACTATTATTCAGTATTGTCAATCGTGCATCACAGAGAATAGAGGTTTATTCAAAATTTCAAATTCCGCTACACAGAAGTGCTATAGTACCGCTATTTGACAACATTGTGTACTAAATAGCAACATAGCGTATCACGGAACAATAGCGGTTTGTTTAAATTTTCCTATGCTATAATAGTGCTACAGGGCCGCTATAGCCTCTATTTGACAACACTGCTATTGTTGCACCCATGTTCAATCATCTATATATCAACAAGGAGAACTATTTTCCAGAAAAACCTGCTTAAATCCACAATTCGGTCCTAGCTCCAATCCAGAAATTATACCAGGTGTTGGTGTATTGGTTTCATTTTAGCACTTACAAAACCTATCTAAATAACTGTTTCAAAAACCATGAGAATATTTGGGATATAAAGCTGGTTGTGACTGTCCTTAAAATCTCGAAAAAATGTGGTATTATGACCTCCCCCTATCCAATAAATCACTCAACAAAATTGTAGTTAGCAGATCATAGACTTCCAATGTGGTGGATGCATCTTCAAGACTTCAACAGATTCAAGACTCGTGTAATAGTTTATGAGATGCACTATCTTTCCAGTGACATCCAATAAGAATCTATCATATTGCCAAGGTAAGCCTATATTATAACCGTATTGTGAAAATAACTACAAATTACTCAATTCTTATTGGATGTAAGTTTGCATGTCCCCTTTTCTCAATGTTTATTTACATTGAAATTATGAATTGCCCTCCTAAAACAAGTCCTGCCAAAAACTTTAAATTCATGACATGAAAAAATGCTCCAACCAAGAACAAAGTAAATAACTAACCGAAATGTCCAGACTCGGCATCAAAGTTACAATTAAAAACAGATAAGTTTGTATGTGCATAGTAATATGTATAAAATGATATTAGAGAAGCAGCCAAGCAATCCAGTAACATATAAGAAACACCTTGAAAAACAATCAAGAATGAAAAAAATAAAAATGAGTATGATATTATTACCTCAATGGCCTTGCTAGGAGCAACCCTTATAACATTAACAAGATTACCCCTAAACAATCCCTTCCATCCATCACTTTTCATAATATTTTGGAAAACCTCAGTGGAAGAATGGCCACTACTCCCCACCATCAAATGAGTCCTAATAGTCTCCAAAGGTGCGACAGTGGTCCTAGACACTGCCCCAGCAATTGCTCCACTACACAACCTCCTAACAGAAGGATTCCTTATCTTAATCTTCAGCTTAAACCCACCATTTTTATTCTTTCCCTTAACTCCTTCCTCTCCCCCCTTTACCTTAACACCATTAGCCTCAAATTTCCACAGTGATTGAATATACTTTGTGTACAATTCATTGAAGGGAAGTTTAGGGTCGTCATCATTGTTATCAGAAGGATTGGGTTGTTGAACACCAAACCCTATTCCCATTTGACCAACACTAGCAAACAAACCACCTGGATAAGAGTAGTAGTTGTCATGAGATTGAGAACCCAAATCGGAAAGTGAGAAAAACCCATCTTTTTTCTCATCAAATAGTTGAATTTTTCTCCGACCCATTAACCAGAAAGAGGTTGTGAATTGTTGTGTGTGATAAAGTTAGCTCCTTTTGTTGGTTGTATATGGAGTAGTAGCATTAACATTAAAAAATAACTATGTGAATGTTATGGTTTGTTCTTTGAGGGAGAAAGTAAAGTATTCATTTTGTAAGATGAAATGAAATGAATGAATGCATTGGGCTTCTATTTGGAACAAAATTGATGAGGAGTCTTACGTTAAGTAATTATTATTATCACAATATTTGTTTTGTTCTGTTTGCTGCGGCTATGTCTTGGTGTTTAGGTATTCGCTCCTTTTTCTGTAGCGTTGCTGTGCCACCGAATCCAAACCCTCTTCTTTTTTTAATCATTTTGTTCGTTTTAATTAGTTTTTTTTTGGTTCATTGTTCTTTTTTTTCCTTCCTGATTTTATTTTTATTTTTTGTTCTATTATCATACATCAATTTTGTTTCCATTAGTCATTTTATTCAAAACGTTGAGTATGAGACCTATTTTATTTTGGTGAAACCCAAAATTAGTATCATTTAAGTAAAAGTATCCTGCTAATGGCTAATGCTTTACAGGAGGAGTATGAAAATTTGGTCAGAAAACTTAAATTTTGGTTTTAAATGGGAATCATACATCTCAATTAGCATACTTAACATTTTTTTTTAATAATACATACCAAAATGATTAATTTGACTGATAGAAGCAAAGTTGAAAGATCAAATCATAACGAAAATTAAATAAAAGATCACAATGAAACTCGAAAAAATATAAAGGACTAAAATACTAATTAAACAATTATGTTTTGACTTAATTGCAGTTTTAGTCTCTTGTTTTTACCAATTTCTAAATTTGGTCTTTCTATTTTAAAATCTGATATTTTTTATTCATATTTTTTAACTAAAAATTGTGATTTGTTATTTTTTAAATAACCTGGTATATGATCTCAAGATGTAGAACTATGTAGATGCATTAGTTATTTATATGTTATTAATTAAATTATAAAATTGAATAATTTCAAAAGTTAAAATTGATTTTTTTAAAGAGTTTTATTATAATTGCATGAATCCTATTCATTCAACAACATCATCATCATATAATATTTCTTGTTGTTTAAAATACTTACATCACCATTGTTTAGTAAAAAATTTGAAGGGTTGACCAAATCTGATAGATTTTAAAATAAATGGATCAATTTTGTAAATATGTAAAAATAAGAAGATTAAAATTATAATTAAACATTTTGTTTTTCATCCAATTTAATTATTGAGAAAACTTACTATCTAAATTAGTCTCTTGACAATCTTGAAAATAATTTAATATTTTAATTGATGATGTGTCAAATAAAAATGATGATGAGTCAAACAAATGTGTGAATACTTATAAAACGATATTAGTGTAAAATATTTTGAGCCAAATTAGTTCCATAAATTAAATTTTAAAATATTATTCAAATAATTCAAATTAGTGACTCGCTACTTTGGATTAATAAGTCTCTCCCTTTGAATTTTTAATTGTTTAACAAAAAAGCCTAAATCAATCTCCTGTTGATTTGGACAAAAAAAGTATATATTTTATTATTTGTAGTATTTCATTCTTATATTCTTAATCTTAATCATCATAAAAGACTACAAAGAAATTAAATGAGTTACTTTGTCATTGACAACTTCAAAATAATACCATCAAACATTGACAACTTAAAAAAATTAATAGAAAATACATATACCAAATATAAAATATGATATACTAAAAAAAGTACAAGTTATCCTATAGTTAGAATGTTTAACTATTTAGATGGCGGCGGCTTGTATTCGGGAGTAGGAATAATTTGAATTATCATATTTCTTGTCCTAATTGCGAAGCTTCAGAAAATTTTATGGGAGTATTAAAATAAAATAAACAATGTACAAATAAAAAATATTTAAAACAATTTAGAAAGTACAATGACTTTTTTATTATTTAAAAGAAAATTAAATGAACTTACTACTTTTCTTAAAGAATATTTCTTTATATATATATATATATATATATATATAATATTGTGGACTTCGTGGTCAGTCTTATAGTCCACGTATGTATTGACAAATTGCAAGATGCATTATAGACAAGTGGTTTGTTATAAGTAAAGAAATCTAGTTTATCTCTTCTATAAATAGTACTTTAGACAAACATTCTCATTATCAAGTAGCAACGCAAGAACAAACATTAGAACTTGTTGAGAGTGAGGGGAGAAAATTGTGAGAGGATATTCGGTCTCTCCATTAAAATTTCATGTGTAGTGTAAGTATTCTCCTACTTTCAATACAAAGTCTAATTATTTTTTCTTTGCATTTAGAGAGATATCTTGTAATTTTTTTCTCTTAATGAAAATTCTCTACTTTTTGCAATGTAGATTTTTACTTTGTTCTAATTTTTTTCTCTTAATGTTCTAATTTTTGCTAAAAAATTATTAAATCATTTGATAATTAATTTTTTAACTAAAATATCATTGTATTTTGTCTAGCATCAAGAATACAAATACAATTAGCGTAAAAAAAAAAAGAATACAAAAACAATCTATGCTTTATTTATTTATTAAAAAAATACAATATATACTATAAAGAGGAAGTCCACGGTTACATTATTTGGAAATAATGTAATTTTTAATGATATATATTTTCAAAAGGAATGCATCTAAAAAGAGGAATCTACATAAAACGTGAGTCAAATGGCAAGTTCTGAAATCTGCATTTAATCCGGTCAAATCACTAGTGGACGGTGTTTGTATGATAATTTATCACAAAGTTAAAAGATGATTGAATTATTTTTCCATTTGAGTCAATGGCTTTTCCTACCTTCGGTATTAATCATAAAAAAAATGATTTTTTTTATTTCATTTATAAAAAAAATTGTAACATTTAAAATATATTTATTATTTAAATAATTTTGTTAATCTTCATTAATTATTTGTGTTTTAAATATTAATAGATATATTTAATGTATCATTTTTTTTATGATAAATGATATATTTATAAAAATATTTAAAAAGTGATAATAATAATAATAATAATAATAATAATAATAAACAAATTCATTGATATTGATGTTTTTCTATTTTTCTTAATTGGATTCGAACGCGAGTGTGTATATAAATAAGCATCAGGTAATCTGTTTTTGATTTTTTAGCACAAATTATTAATAGTCAAATTAATTGTTCAAATTTGATAGATTCCACTATTTAAAGAGGTCGACAACAAAACTTAATCTGTGCATATCATATAATCGGAGAATTTTGTTATCATTCAAAAATTAATAATCAGGTACACATTTAAAATTTTATCCGATTAAATTCAAAATAGATCTAATTTTATTTTGCAGTAACCGTTGGTTTTTGTTTTGGTCTGAAGTGTAAGTGTTAGTTATGAACGCAATTTTATTTGATATTGAGGGATAAGAATCCCACAAAGGCAAAACTCAATTTTTAAAATGAAATCGTGAATTTAAAATTATTACATGACATGATTTCCATTTAAAAAAGTAAGGAATATATATTTTAAATTTAATGTTTGTGATAAACATGAAAATGAAAATGAATCTTGATACAGTGTATATCAGCACGATGTTTATAAATTGAAAATGTGGGCGCAGGAAAGTTTGTATCATCATCAACCAAAATGAGGCTATTTACCCTTCTAATACTTTCTATCATATTACTCAATCAATTGAGCCTTATTCTTGCAGACCTTGGTACTGCTTCTTCTTATGGGCCTCCATATATACGTGAGTCAATAATTTTTTAATTTTTTTGCTCTTATAATATATTTATTTATATACAATACAAAATCTATTCACCATGTGTTATGTTTTTATTGGTGCAAATACATCATATTTTGTTTGATTTTTAGTTTTTGTAACTTTTTTAGTCCATGTAAATATATATATTTTTTACTTCTGGTATTTGATATTTTGTTTTTAATAGATGCAAAAATTTTAATATTTATGTTGTTAGTTGTGATACCTAATATATTTGATTTTTTTGTCTTTAAAAGCAAAAAATAATATATTTTTAGGACAAATTTTTTTCAGGTGAATGTTATTCTGATTCTATGAATTATATGTAGTTTATTGTAGATTTGTGTTTGAAAGTCATCTGTGGTCTATTGTAGATTTGTGTATAAAAGTCATTTGATACTCAACGGTGGTTGACGACGTATTTTTCAGAAGTAAAAGTTAACTATTTTTCTAGTTTTTAGAAATGACAATGATTTGATTGATATAAAATCATACCAAAAAAAAAATGTATCTCTCAAAACTCAATTTATTAAATCGACAACAATTAAATCACTATTTCAACCTTAAATATAATGAGAACCGTTAGAGTTTGAGTCGACTTTTAAGAAGTTATTGACAATGAAGCTATTTGACTTGATGTAATTGTATGATTATGCAGCAACTGCTTGTGACGGAAATAGGAGAGAGCAGTTTCCTCCAGGAAATATATTTGCAGCAGTGAATGAAGGGTTATGGGATAATGGTGCTGCATGTGGAAGGAGATACAGAATAAGGTGTCTGAGTGGAATCAATAAGCCATGCAAAGATGGTAGCATTGATGTTAAAATTGTTGATATTATTTCATGTTCAAAGCACCCTTGCTTCCAAACTTTCCTCTTGTCAACTCAAGCCTTTGCAGCCATCTCACGCTTCCCTAATGCAAATATCAATATTGAATATATGCAGTAAGTTTTTAGTACACTTAAATTATTAATTCAAATCTTTACAATATCATCCAATTAATTCATCCATTGCTGTTCAATGTTCATACAGGATATGATATCACATTCCATTAAGAGACCATCGCTGAATTGTTCAACAAAATTACAAAGGAGAATTATACATGTGTGAAAATTGACTGAATAAATGTACACAATATTATAGCTTTTAGTCCGTGAGCAAGATTTTGATTATAATAAGAGTATACTTTATGCACTTTTGACATGTACTGTATCAATTTTTCAATGACATAAAGATTATTATTGCATCTTAATTTGGTTATGTGCCTTCGACAAATTAACATAATTATTACTCACTCCGAGCACCACTGGTATGATAACAATCACAAATATAAATTATTTAAACACATAAAACAAAAATTAGAGATGATAATTTTTTCTTCTTCTTATTATTATTGAAAAAAATTAAATAATTAATGTATATATGGTTTGTGACCACGCAAAATTACTCTGCTGCAATATTTGAAAATGGAATGGGTTATATACATCAATAATCTAAAAGCGATGAACCAAGTGATGTTTTGGTGAATAACACTTAATAACATCAAATTGCAGTGAATCCAGTGACAAGGGATTGTACGGTTGATCTCCATATTCTTTAAAATACTAACAATATTAATCGTATTATTATCAATTTTGTCCATTGCAAAATTATTTTACATATAATGCTTTTGTTTATGGAGACTACAACACACTCGTACGGTACACATACAATATTTGTTATTCTTTTGCGAGTGAAATTTTCAATTTACCTATATATTATTATGAAATTATGTATTTGAGTTTTTTATTGTATATAAACAAACATAATTTTTTACTTTTTAAAACTTTTATTATTATTTTATATCGTAAATTTAACCATTTTAATTACATTATAAGAACTCTTGCTTTTTATATTGACACACCCGTGCTTTGACTTTTTTAAAAGCGTTTACTCATCTCTAATACCAATACCCAAACATATTCATCATACTTATTTGATCATAGACATTAGACAAGGTTTATGTAATCTGTGAAGTAATATTTTAATAATATTTTTCTGACTAAATATTTTAATAATAAATAAACATATATACACATTGCTCTATATATAATATAGTTGATTTCAACTTTAAACAAAATTTTCTCTTCTAAAAATTTGGTCAGTTATTTTTGTTATAAAAAAAAAATAAAGAGTTGTAATTTAATTATCTCTATATTTTATATCTTATATGTAATTAAGATGTCAATTTTATATTAAAAGGAAAAAATTATATCAATCTTAAATAATATTTTCTTTTAAAAAATATGGTCAACTTTCAACAATTTCATAAAATATAAAATAATCAATATAATCATTATCATTTTGTTTTGTAAAATTCTACATAAAGAAAATATATACATTTTTATTTTGTTTTTAGTTATTTTATAATTAAATATAATTTTATTTAAAATATATTAAATACTAAATATAAATATTTTTTAACAAAAATTCAAATTCAATTCACCAACTTCACCAGCGGAGGCTCCAACCCCCTCCCTACCTCCTAACATATATGTATTGCATGTATTTATAATATGTATATATACCTAATAATATATATATATATATATATATATATATAATTATATATATATATATTTATATATACCATATTTTTAAAAAGATATATTTGGTGATGAAATACTTATTTTATTTTAATTGTTTGATACAGTTTTGTTTATTAATTGATTTAAATATTTTTATTAATTATAGTTAGTTGATAAATTTGATAAATAAAAATATATTAATAAAAAATATAATTAATATTATAAAATAGAAACAATTCAAAATAAAGAAAAATAAAAATAATTGAAAATGAGAGAGAGAGTGAGTGGAATGCATATATTACCCAAAATGTAAATGGGCATCGCAGACTTAATTCAGTTGATCAGTTCAACATACATAACATCAGACAATCATCCACCACTAATTAAGTTGATAATCTTGCAGCCATAATTAAATTGAGTATATATTATAATATATACTATCAAGCACGCCAATTAATTAGGCAGCGCACGAGGATAAATTAAGTGATGGGGAACTTAGAAGGGCTTCCATACAACTAATCAGCAGCTTACAATCATTTTATTATGTAGTTAGTGGTGCAACAATTTAAGCACTATGGAATTAAATAACTTCGTATCATATTGAAATTCAGATTTTGACTCTCCAGCAGAGGACCAAAAGGTGCAATTCATACTACAAAGTCAAAATATACTATACACAACAACTTTAATTTTAATAATTTATAGTAATATTTCATCACAATTTTTATTTTTAAGGGTGTGCCTGTGAATTGGTTTTTTGAGAATTTTGGAGGGGAGTGTTTTGAAGGGTTAACTTTATATTTTAATATTTAAAAATAAAAATAAAATAATAAAATAATAATATAATATTATATGCTCATTTATCATATTTTTTTTAAAAAAAAACTATCAAATATATATCTCAAAATATAGATTTAGTTCTCCAAAACCCTCAAAAATCCAATTTGCAAACAAACCCTAACCTAAGTGTTGGCTTTAGTTGATATTTGCACAAACAACACGATAGACTAGTTGGTGTTCTTAAGTGTGAGAGATTTAACCATCCAAATATTCAAACGAGTAATAGATTCAAATTCTCTTACACTTATAAACACCTTAGCTTGTTTTGTTTCTACTAAAGTACAACTTTTTAACTTACAAACTATTTAGGGATTATATAATTTGCATCCATAAGAGTGTAATATAAATTTATAGAATAGTCTAATATTTAAGAAAATATACTTGCGTATGATATCAATTTCGTCATTCAAAACACTTTTATCCTTTTCAGTTCGACGCTAAGGGGTGTGCTCAATACCAAATTGTTGGTCTCTTAGCCACTCAAAGCACCCATGTATTTCGGCCTTGATATCATAGGTTGTGTTCGATACCAAACTATTTGACAACTCAATCACTTGGAGCTCCAACACTCTTCAGCTTTAATGCTCCGCAATTGTGTTTCGTGCTTGTTTATTTGGTTCATGTCAAAGGCAAACCTCACATAACCACTACACGAAGTGAAAACGGGTCAACCGATTAGACGAGAACGAACACTTTTTTGGACATGACATATGTCTCTCATCCGTACTATTTTAACCATTGGTTTCACAAATCTAAAAACACTAAGTTTATCCTCCAATTAGAGCTCCACTGATCCTAATGAAATAATGACTTAGACTTCTGTTACAGACTAGAACATTGCAAACTCACAATCACATGGTTAACTATATGGTCGTGAGTTCAAGCCTCTTGTGAAAATTGGCAATGAAGGGCAAGGGCAATGGATGCATGTACTTTGAGTGATCAAATAATTTGATTTTGAACAATTATATATATATATATATATATATATATATATATATATATATATATATATATAAAGATGAAAAAAAAAAATATATATATATATATATATATATATATATATATATATATATATATAAAGTTGTAATAACAATAAAGCAAATAGCCTATAAATATCTATTATATAATCAATTGTAAAAATATCATGATCTCTGAATATGTAATCCAATAATATAAGTTAACGTTAAATGATTATTAAGAAAGAGGTCGATGGTTCGATATATGATGCTAACAAATTCATCCTCTCTAACAAACCATCCACCAATATTTTTCTATAAAAAAAGTAAAATTTTATAAAAATCCTATAAACATTTATTTATAGAACAATCTTCCAACACCTATAAACTGGCAAGATGGGTGCAATTGTATTTGGAACATTTAGGAGCACTTGACTCCTAATGTTCCAACTATCCATCATTACTACTAGTTCTCATACTATATTTCTAACATTGAGTATGGCAACATAGTGAACTAGTCTGTCCAACAGTCCAAATGTTCAAACCAATGGGCTCAAATTCTTTAACATTAACAAGAAAGTTGCCTTTTGTACCCTTCCAATTAATCCTATACCACCCATTTAAAATATTTATGTTGAAAGTCTAAAATTCCCTTAATAAAATTGTAAAAATAAAAAAGTTTTCTCATACCCCACAAGTTGTGTTTTCCGGAAAAGTGAGTGTTGTTGAATTTTTTTTTTTTATTGGAAATTTCAGAATTAATGAACTTTCCGGTAGTTATAAATCAATATCGGAAATTTTATTTTTGAAATTTTCGAAGTGCCACCCGTAAATTTGAAATATCCGGTATTGGTTTTCAATACCGTAAATTTTAAATTTTCGGGTACTCCCGAAATTTTTGAAAAATGAAATTTTCGGTATTGTAGTATAACTACTAGTTGTATTTTTTCATCTCTATTTCAAAATAAAAAATAAAAGATAAATAATATACCGGATTTTTGATATTTCCGGTTAAGTAGAATAACTACCGGATATTTCAAAAATTTAAAATTTCCGGTAAGTAAGATGTAACTACAGAAAATTTTATGGCACAAATTTTCGGTAACATAATTGTACTACAGGAAATTTGAAATACGAAATTTCTGGTAGTGAATATTTGTATACCGGAATTTAATGGACAAATTTTACGTACCAGAAATTTGATTGAGGGGGTGAGATTTTGAAGTAATTTTTTTTTACCATTTAGTCAACAATATTTTTAAGGATTATTTTAAGTTTTTAGCAATTTGAGGGGGTATAAAATTAATTGTAGGAGTACAAAAGCCAACTTTTCACTCATAAACACCTTAGTTTGTAGTGGATATGGTTGACATTTGCACAACCCAATGTATTGTGACAACTAGGGCTGTTCATGGTTGGTTTTTTTAAAAAACTAAACCATATCCATTTTAAAATCAATATATGAATTTAGATTTATAACCAAATCTATTATTTAGTTTAAAACCAGTTATAAAACCAATTGTAAATTTGATTATGGTTAAATAACCGGTTTATAATTAAGCAACCAGTTTTGAAAATTTTCATTTTAAAATTGATTTTGTTTTTCAAAATCGGTTAAAATTTAATAATTTTTTTAAAATTATTTATTCATAGTTTAAAAATCGGTTATTTAAAAAAAATCAATTTTTTCAATAATTTTTTTTAAAAAATTATCACCAAATTTTTCGAGAAAAAATTCGATTTAAAATTTTTTTGAGAAAAAAAAAAGTTGTTATTTTTATTTTTTTCTGATATTTTTTCGAAAAAAAGATAAATTTCAATTTAAAAAAAAAATCTCAAAATTAACAAAATATTGGTAGTGAATAAAAACCGAATAAAAATTAAATCTAAATATAAAACATAAGTGGGGTTATCCAATCGATTTATAAATAAACCGGATTATAACCTTATGATTTTAACCAGATATTTAAAATGGATTTGGATCCGGTTATAGATTTAGGCTTAATAACCGAATATTTTACAAAACCCTAGTGACAACATAGTGAACAAGGCATAGTTCAGTAGTTTTTTTTTTTAATTAAAAATAAATTATATTAATTAAAAGGAAAGTTGAAAATAATATTTTCAACATCATACATTATAAACGAATCATGAAGAAATATGTGAGTACACTGTTTGAAAACAAAACAAAAATATATATTAAAAAAATTACAAAAGTTACTAAATCCAATTATATACAAAATAAAGTTTAATAAAAAAATTAAAAACGTCTCCCACATTCAAAGAGTTGAAAATACAAATTTTAAAATAAAATTTCACATTTAAACAATTAATATATACTCGGGATCACTTCTAAGTAAATCTATTGCTAAGCAATAGGAGATTAGCGAAAGCCGCGACGCAAGCTTGGGCTTTGAATAAGTTGATGAACTAATAATCAGTTTTAATCTACATGCTGATGTACCTAACCTAACAAAGCTACCACCTCCTACTTATGGTAATGGTTCATTAACTCAGGTTTAGAAAAATCAATACCATACTACAAAAGCAGAATGTACTGCATAACACGTGTCACATGCTATGAGTATAGGATCAAATGAATTCATTGATTAGCGTTTCCATTCATACACATATTTGTGGTCAAAATTGTGTTTTCTTCTATACAAGGTAATATACCCTTGTTTGGCAAATTAGTTAATATTCAACAGCTACCAACCGCATGCTAATTAGTAGTTACCTTTTTCCCTCTACTAAAGATCATGAATCAGAGTATGTTGCATTGCATGCTTGTCAAAACTTAAGCACAGGTTACTAAAAAAAAAATCAAAGTCTCAAACTACCACTTGTAACTAAAATTAGAGTCATCAAGTTTTAAAGTCTAAATTTCCTATAAAAAAATTCTTATTGAAATAATTTTTTAAATTCTAACTTATTATTTTAAATCATTTTTTTTTCAAAAAATTTTGTTAACAAAATTTTAAATTTTTTTTCTTGAATAAAATTTTTTTTTAAAAAAATAAACAAAAATTTGTAAATCATTTTTTATAAAAAAAAAATAAATAAATTTTTTTACACCTTCGAGATGCAGATTAAAACAAATAGTTAGTGAACATATAAAATTAACACTTATATCTAAAATTAATATAGACAGCAACAAAACTTTCAATTACACGTGTTGATCAACCGGTTGAAACAAGTACCACTATCTTATCGTATTTGTCGATTGCTCTGATTCACACATATAAGGACAACAAAACAACTACAACTGTGATTTCAGATGTTACTGCTACTGTTTAATTTCCAAACAGTTGATATTTTTTGTGAACAATCAAACACATCACAAACTTTGCAGTATCATACAAAAACTATAAGATATGTAACGGTTCAATTACCATATTGCAAAGAAAAGAAGTCTTTTTCAGTTTGTGGGACAAATCTATTGAGTAGATTTGGCTGCCAGCAAAGGAACAGTTGTTCTTTCAGAACAAAATGTTAGAGGACGTGTCATGTCCCCTTCTATTCTAACTTGTGATGTGGAAATTGTTTCCTACTAGGAGGAAATAGAATAGGGTAGTGAATGTGATTATACGATTAAAGTGTACACATCACACAAGTGGAGACCATACCAGGTGCAACTTCTTAATGGTTAAAACACCAAACTTTTTTTATATCAATCTCAACGTCTTGTAGTACGGTTAACGAAAAATCAGAAACAGATGAATCACATTTCTTGAGATAATAATCCATTAACAACAATAGAATAATTTCATATGGCTACGTTTGATCTGAGAGACCATCTGCACAAGTCACTAGCTCGGACTCCAAAAATAGAAGTTCATAGTCCTTTTGATTGTAAATGTATGAGGTCATGTATCATTATTGGTCTAGAACCATGTATGCAACCATAGACCAGGAGGGTCCATAATCAATAAGTTAGTTTTCAAACGGTCAAATCACAAACCAAGTAAATAGAAGAGACAATGGGCACAGAACAGAAGCAGAGTAATAATTCTCCAACACCTTGGCTAAGAAAGCTAGTATTCATTCAATTAATATCTTATCATAGTATCCTGATTACATTAGTCCTCACCTAATCTAAAGAGCACCGACACCAACACATATAGACATCGGGCATAATTTGATAAACTAATGTCATTAACATTGTATGTAATGTAATCATGCAGTTCGATATAATATCTGACTTTGACACTAAGACACGGTTTCAATTTAAAGTGTCATACTAGAAAACACCCAAATTTATTTAAGTGATTTTCAACATCATACATATCATTAAGTTAAACTTTGAATGACAATAATTTGCAATACCAGAAACAAGTAAATACACCGAATAGAAATGCAGTATTCTGCATAAATAAGCCTTTAAACTCAAAATAGTAAGAGGTTCCCTACAACATTACCAACATAACATAAAAACTAAACACATAAAGTGTGAATTTGAAAAGAAAAAAATTATTAATAAATAAAGGATTTGAGACTCTACTCTATAGTAAAACATTATTGGCTCTACCATCATCAAATTCAAATCTCAAATCCCTCATAATAATACTAACAAATTAAACATCTAGAGAAACAAAAAAAACCGAATTAGCCATTTCCCTAGAGGATGCAATGCAATGCAAGTCCCTTGTTTGTTACTACCTCAAGATCCAAACACCAATTGCTCTCCTCTTCCTCATCGTGGTTTTATTTTCTGCATATGCTAAAATACTTTGTTGTTCTTTTTTTGTCATTGTTCTTCAATTAAAGTAAGCAAAAGAAAATTGAAATCAATTCTGATTATCATTTCTCTTCCCTGATCCATCTCCTTCTCTATCTTCAAGCAACCTTCCAGTTTCTTCATCAGGTTGTGAAACCTTCTTCTGTGCCTCTTTAGCCTTAAGTGCCTGCAACTTTGAATGATTATAATAAGCCACGCCTAAGAAAGCAAGTCCATACCCAAACAAATTAATGGGTGTAACAGTATCCTTAATAACAGACCAAGAAAACGCAATCAGAAGCCAATCTTTAACAACACCAGCAACATTCATTGTCAAAGCTGAAGTTTTGCCAACAAGAAGAAAAACAGCAAGATTCAAAGCAAATGCGCACAATGAATTAGTCCCAAAAATAACAAAATCAAATTGAAAAGTGGAAGTCTGTTTCAAAATTGGATACTCGACAAGGATCCAAGGAATAGACAAGAAAACGAAACAACAAGGAGCAACGTAGTACAAAGATGTAATAGGATTCAATGAAATCCCTTTGGATGTAAGCAAGATTTGAATCATAACCAATCTAGTGGCTTCAAAAGCAACAGCACCTAATTGAAGAATAACACCCCATGTATCAAACCTAGCTTCACCATATGCGGCAACACCAACGCCAAGAGAAATGGATAACATGTTAAACATGGTGTCGTTTTTGTAAGATTCTTTTTTCAAAAGAACGCCGATAGAGTAAACGGCAACAGGCATAAGAGCTTTAAGCATTTGAATAAAGGAGACAGAGAGATAAATGTAAGCGGAATTTGAGAGCCATAGAGAGAGAGAGTAAAGAGCACCGATAGGAACGACGGAGGAGAAGTAAACGTCGCGAGACATTGAAACAGGTTCGACTAATTTGAAAATGCGAACGAGGAGAATAGCTAGGGTTGCACAGAAAGACATGTGGATCATAGTTAGGGAAATTGGGAATGGCCAATTGTACATCTTTTTGTCTAAGATGTATTTGTTGTAAACGATTACTGTGAAACTTAGGAAGATCCATATCGCTACGTATGTGTACGATAATACGATCTTTTTCATTACTCCATCGCTTAGAGATCCACCTTTCCCCATTGTTGTTGTTGTTGTTGTTGTTGATGAAGAAGAAGAAGAAAGAGTCACAGAGAGAGAGAGAGAGAATCAATAAAACTGAAAGCTGAAAAACTCTTTGCGACTAGTAAGGGTTGATTGGAGAAGTAACCACTACAAAAACAACTCTTTTTAATTCATTAATTACTATTAATAATATATTTATTATTATACTATTACTATTACTCAAACTAACACGTATGTCTTCTAACTCACCGTTTTTGGATTTATTTGTTATCTTATAGTAATAATTGTCTATCATTATAAATTATTTACATTATTTCTTTCTACGGTGGCGTTGCTTGACTAAGTTATATATCTTTGCTTCTTTATATAATACTAATGCTTGATTCAATTAGTAAATGTTAAAATTATTAGACTTTAAGAAATAAATAATACGACTTTAATAGGACAGACTAATATATTCAAAATAATTTACATTTGTATTTAATCGTATTTTATAATTTGATATTTGTTTTTCTATAGTCATGTTGATATTTGTTTAAATATTATAAAAATAAAAATATAATAAAATACTATAAATGATAATGATAATGTAAATTGATTGAAGACTAATGTAAAAACATTCTGAAGTTTGATTAAAACAATCATTAATAAAATTTAATTTGAATATATCAATATTTATTTTCGTAGCAATTATAAGATTAAGAAAAAGAAATAGTAATTTTTTTGTTTAAAGTGGAACTTTTTAGAATAGTAAAAAATACTGAATTTTTTTTATTCAATTTAATTTACGTCTAATATATTTAATAAAGAGTGTTTGATTTTTTTATAGTAAAATTTGTAGGAACTTTTTAATCTACGTCTAATGTATATGTATATTGTTTCTGATTTTGTTTGAATTTTTTTTATTAAAAAAGGTACATTCCCTATTTGATGTGGTGAATATAGGAAAATGACTAAGGCAATTCTAAGCCCAAGGGACGAATGTATGTACTTCCAAAAAATAAACACTTTGATTTTCTGGTGAAGTTGTATTTTGAAAATGGAAATAATTGCAGTTAAGACTGTTAAATTTGTAAAATAATTGTGTTTTTATTTGAAAAATATGTATTTATTTTCTTTGACAAATATCTGTCTCCACATTTAATGATTACTACTTTAACCTAGGTTATTCAAATTATAAATAAATTACCAATTTATATTTATTTTTAAATAAATAGCTTTTTTTTTTAATACTCAATAATTGTTGAGAAAAATTTACATTGCATGACGTTTAAGACTATATGAATTTAAAAATCTAGATTTAAATAATCGGAATCAGACACTTTTATTCGAGTGCAAATCAAATCAAATCCATTATAGTGGAAGTTTTAAAACACACCAAAATCAATTTTAATTTTTAGAATAATTTTGAACTCTATCGAAATGAATCCAAAGCAGCATGGATCAGACCACTATTAAGTAGGGGTGGACATCGGGCGGGTATGGGTGGATTCGGGCCTAAAATGTAAAACCGGTCCAATCCATGGGTGTGATGTTTTGACCCAATTTTGTCTATATTTTAAATCGGGTACGTCGGGTTCGGGTAGATCGGATGTCGGTTATGTATGGGCGGATAAAAATGGGTTGGATTTTATTGGACTTTTTTTGCTTTTTTTTTCATTCTAAATTATTCAGTTTTTTTTGCTTTTATTTAAGAAAAAAAATATGCTCTTTTATAATTTATTGGTCCAATCTGCTACCTAACTTATTTTTAATTGGGATGAGTTGTTAGACTTGGTTCTATTGTTGGGCTGGACTGCTTTTAAAAAGCATTTGCCTTGTGGCTGGGTTTTTTAATAAATTGGCCTTTTTTTTAAATTTTTGGCAAGTGACTTTTTGTGTATTTTAAATTTATATATTAATATATAATATAAAATTAATAATATTAATATATAATATAAAAATAATAATATAAATCGGTCGGGTTCGGGTATCGGCGGATCCAAATTACTCATCCGAACCCGACCGTATAAACCCATATGAACCCTTATTTTTCACCCGCTTAACCCATCAACCCGAAGAAACCCGTCCGCAAATTTAAATTTGATATTGGGTCGGTCGGATTCGGGCGGGTCCGATAATTATGTCCACCCCTACTATTAAGTATAAGTAAAGCCATTCACGCGTTAACCGGGCGCGTGTGAAACCAAGGACAAGTAGAGTGACAAACAAATTAACTCAATTGGTGGTTAGGCACTTAAGCATGTCATAAGTTTCTATAGAACGAACACTCACTTGTTGACCGCTAAATTTTCCAATTGAAAATAATGATAAATTAATAACACATAACATAATTTTATTCAAACTCCTCGTTTTAAATATTCGTTTATTTTTATTATTATAAATTTAATATATAGAATAATAATTTAGAATTGATATGTACAAAATTAATTAGATGATATAATTAAAAATAATAATTAAAATTATGTTAAAAATAAAAAATTATTATTATTATTTTGGAATCGAAAAAATATTTTTATTTAATAATGTGATTTTTAGAGTTTCATTATTTAATTAAAAGATAAATAAAATTTAACATATAATAAATTAATTTTTAATTTAAATTTTTCTAAATGATTTGTGAAATTTATTAATTATTTAAAATGAAATTTATTAATATTATTCTATCTGTTACATAATATTTATTTCATTTGACTACTTCATATATATTAATTTATCTTTATTACTATTTATGTAATTTTATTTTAAAATGTAAAATGGTGAATAATAATTTAAAAGATATAAATTATAATAATTAAAGATTATAATTAAAATAAAATAATTAAAATTACATTAAAAATGAAAAGTGATAATTATTTTAAAACAAATATTTTTTATAAATATAATAATTATTTTAGAATAGAAAAAATAAATAATTTCCTTATAATTAAACAATAAAAAAAATGTTAATTTGTATTGGAAAAGGTGTAATTATTACAATGATGACTCTTTGACTTAAATTTTTAAAGATAAAATTTATTTTCATGAATTCCTTAACCAATATGATTAGAACACCAGTTATCAAGATCTATAACGTATTTGATCCTTCCATCCTTCCATTTGAAATGTAGTTGCAGCATCAATTTCAATAACAACACAAAGTGCAATTCAATGAACATCAAGAGTGGCTTCAAGCAGCTATTGCCTATTATTATTGCATTCATTCACAACAAAACAAACATAAATTTCAACACCACTAAACATTGTTTACTTTTCTATTCAGTGTGTTAGGTGATGATGGATGACCTATCCTTCTTTTGTGTGAATCTGGCTGGGCCTGCCCTTCCATAAAAGGCCACATACTTATACCCTTTTTTCTTCACTTCACTTCTAAGTTCTAACCTGCCCAAATACTCTATATTTAGCCCTTTTTTTCTTCTAACTTCTACTCTGATCTTAATTAAAAATTGTTATTATCTTGTACATATATTTCAAAAATTAATTGTATATTTGCACCGAGAGTTTTAATGGAGATTCAAACTACTTTTAGAATAATGTTTAAAAGAGTACAAAATATATTTTTTACAAGATTAATTTTAGAATTTTATAAAACTATTTAAAACAAAAAAAAATAGATATTTGTTATAATTTTAAGACCATGTTAGATATATGAAAGAGAATGGACCCTCTATTCAATTATTGTAGTTGATATTATCTTAATTTTTATTTTAATTATAGTATTGTTATCACATATTTATTTATGTATGCATGTTGCTAAATTTTACCATTACAAGATTGAATATATGTATTGAATATATTTTAAAACAAAATTTTAGCGAATAAAAATTAATTTAATAATAAAAATAAAATATACCATATTACTAAATTTAAAAAGAATAAATTTTCAATATTAACTGATATAAGTTTTATTTTTAATTAAGAATGATCTTTTATTTTATGTTATATTTTTAAGTTAATTAAACCGTTAGTTTTACCAAACACTTCAATTAATTTATATTCTATTAACTATAAACTACTTCTTCTAGTCTCAAATATAAACAAAAGTATGGTCAAAGAAAAGTTAATTTATTTGTTTTATAATTTAGATTAAATACATTATAATTTTACTTACTTTTGTTTATATTTAAGATAAGATAAAATATATGTTATCAACTAAGTCACCTGCAATCAAAATCTAAATTTATATCAATTGTGAATTAATTTTAATCAAACAGAATCTATATACATAATGAGTTATAATTAAACATTTGTACAAGTTTCCAATACGTATTTGAATAAAATTTCAATACCATCAATATGTGATAATTAAATTAAAAAATGTATAGTACCATCAATACCATTTGTCATATGATGTGTTTTTGTCAATTCCATCTGGGCTCCAATAGTTGTCAAACTTAGATAATCTAGTGTTGGGTGAGCCCATTCTCTAAGTCAGTTACACCCCTTATTAGAGAAGGAAAAAAAAGAGAAAGAACCAAGGACTTGATATTTTGGGTTTGGCCCACAATGACACAAAGGGATAATAGATTTTACTTTATACTCTAAATTTATATTCCTATCTCCATATTTTAATAAATATTTTATTTTACTTTTTAAAAACGCAAAAAAATGAAATTTTTATATTTTTTGGTATATGTTTTGTGTTTTGAAAAACTTGAAAAAAAATTCAAAAACACAAATGTGTTTGGAAATTTTAAAAAATGTTTTCTAGAACAAATAGTTTGAATTTTTTTGAAACATTTGTATTTTAGAGAAAAAAAATTCAAGCGGAAATTTTTTTTACAATTTTTTGTTACATAAATGTGTTTGAAAAAACATAAAAGAAAATTTTCTAGTATACAAAGTTCAAATTTTTTAAAATGCATTTGTGTTCGAAATTTTTTTCTTTCAAATTTTCTGGAATGCAAAGTTTAAATTTTTATTTTGTTAAAAAAATGAAAAGGATAAAATAGATAATTTACATATAATGTGATATAATGTGAGGTAGGAATATAAATGTGGGAGTATAGGTTATAATTTTTAAAGGGATAATGAGCATGTTTGTTTAAGATTTTTTTTAAAAATAATTTTTATAGTATTTCATCTTTTTGTTATAACATTTTTTTTTTAAATTTAAAAATAAAGCTTCAGATGAAAATCTAGTTTAAATAATTTATTTTAAGTATTTCATCTATTTACTATAATTTTTTTTGGTTAATAAAAATTTTAAAATATAATTAAAATAAAAAGTCATTTTGAAAAAAAATTCATATAATTTTTGAAAAATATATTTTTTAAAATTTGACTTTCATCACATTAAAATATTTAATAATAAATATATAATATATTGAATGTCAATATTAATAAAAAATTTAAACAAACGGATTCAATAAATTGCTAGAGCATTATAAAGTGACATGCTCATTAGCTTCCAATATTTCGGCAATTATCGAAACATATCTTTTAGGCATATAAAACTAAGTGAAACATATTACTGAAAATCAATTTTCAATAGTGTATTTAATGAAGCACTATACTGACAATCACCTATTATAAAAGCTAGAGAAGTGTTGTAGCATTGCAGCCGTAAATCTCACCATATGATTCAAAGGAGTTGTAATATTATTTCTGACTTTATCGTTTATTATTATTATTATTTTTTTTTATTAAAAAAAGGTACTTCCTTTATTTGATGTTGTGAATGCAGGAAAATAATTAAGGCGATTCTAAGCCTAAGGAATGAATTAATACACTTTCTTGAAAAAAACACTGATTCATTAGGTTAGAGATGAGTAGGTTGAGTTTATCTGATTAAATATAACCGATTTTTTAAATTCTTTTTAGTAAAATAGGTAGGTTTATAATTGGTTGTAGTTTAAAAAATTCGACCAATGAAAAAATGAATCCAATAGATTAAGGGTTGGAAAGTTGAAAATTTTAAATATAAAAAATATAATTTCACTTACTTTGTAAACCATTTTTGAAAATAAAAACTTAACAGAAACTAAAACAAATATATATGACAAATTTTATACTTGAAATCGACAAAAAAAAAAAACTTCATACAAAACGGTTCAATCAATGTCTATAGACAATCGATTGAAATTGGTCAAAATATGCCATATAGGTTTCAATTGAATTGATAGGTTTGGACTCAAACACACTCATCGATGCTCATGCTTACATTAAGTGGTAAAACTTCGTTCTTTTTTTTAGAAGGTAAAATTTCATTTTGAAAATGAAAATGTAAGCAATTAAAATCTCGTTTACTTTGTAAAAATATACTATTTTTTTTTATTTTAAAAAATGTATGTTTGTTTTACATTGGTGAATGACTTTTAAAGTGAATAATTATAATAAAGAGGAGATAAAATATTAATTAATAAAATGCATTTATAGAAATAATGAAAATAGTTCTTTGATATTTTCATTATCTCTAAAAATATAGACAGATTTTTTATTTCTTAAGTCTTTTACCTACTTATTAACAAATAAAATTAGTCTCATAAACACAATTTAGATAATAATTATAACCAACAGATATATTCA
Source organism: Cicer arietinum (assembly GCF_000331145.2). Lineage (NCBI taxonomy): Eukaryota > Viridiplantae > Streptophyta > Magnoliopsida > Fabales > Fabaceae > Cicer > Cicer arietinum. The sequence continues at coordinate 74,603,484 of NC_021164.2, read as the reverse complement.
ATAGTTGGAGTATGAATTCGAAGTTAAGATATCTATCTTTCTCTATACTAATGTATTTTAATAAAGTAAACGGATATAATGATTTTCTCAACAAGATTGTATTGTGCAAGATGTTTCTATCCTAGGAAAAATTGAACCCGCCGTATGACTTTTCTTTTCTAATTGTTATTCTCTACACAAACCTTTCGAGTTGGTAATATACAGTCATAGACACCAAAATTTTCCCTCAAAAAGATTAATTAATATTGTTTCATTTGTAGAATCACTTAATCAATTTGAATGTATATACTTTGAGGTTGGGCAAATCTAAACTTGAACCAATATATTTGTAGGTCTAACACAAACTTCTAGTTCAAGTCTTTTTACATGTTAAAATAACGTTTTTTTTATAGAAAAATGTGAATATATACATATTGAAACAAAAGTGTTACGCCTCAAAACAAAGTTACAATTTTTTTGTCTATATATGCGATAGTAAATATATCATCAGATACTTACATAAAAATGCGAAATTTGAGATTCGAATATAAAATATGTGTCTAACTTAACGATATCAACGCTTTTCGAGTTGATCGAACAATAAATTAAAGTAAGTATCATTACATTTATGTAATATATAAAGGTATCATTTATTTTTTTTACTCAAAATCATATAATTGTATCATTTTTTAGCAGTAGCATAGGAACACATCTTCACTTCTCTTTGTGAGATGCTTGTTTGTGAAACTATGCAAGGAGGCGGTGAATGTAGTTGAAGACTCGGTTGATTTATAGAATATGCGTCTTAGTCAATTAAGTTAGAAAAGACTCAATAGCTTTGAAAATAAAAATTTTCTTCCTTTGAAAGGTACACATGTGAAAACTTGCATTTATGTTTTGTTAGAAATATCATAATTTCTTTTTAAAATTTTGGTGCTCAAAGGAGGAAAAATATTCTTAATTCAATTTATACGGATGATTGTATGATGGATAGTAAAAAATTTAGTGGTACATCATATTTTGTTATTATTATTGACGACCACACTAGAAAAGTATGAATTTTTCCTTTGAAATATAAAAATCATATACTTTGTGTCTTCAAACACTTTCATACAAGTTTTGAAATCGAAAATGGACTAAAGTCGAAATTTGTTAGAGCTAACAATAGTGTTGAATACAAATGTCCTTTTGAAGAGTATTACAAAGACATCTGAAATGATGAAATCGGACTTCATAAGACAATTCGCAAGAAATCTCAGCATAATAGTGTTGCAGAGAGAATAAAACATATGATTAATGATATAATCATGTGTATACTAAAAGATGGTTACTAATCATACAGGAAACAAATGTTTATCACTGATTAAATAACTAAAAGATAGTCGTTCAAAATTCAATTAGTTAAGATAGAAATGTGTATTTGATTATTTTTGTGTTTTTTGAATATCTATATGCTATATAAGATTAATAATTGTGATAAAATGAACAAATTATACATGTATCCACTCTTTGATGAAGACCTTTCTATATTAAAATGTAGACATAATTGTTCATGCAGCCCCTTAACTTAATTTCAGATAACACTTCAGTTTTTTATCTTTTTTTTTACTTTCCGATTTGGTCTTTTATTTAATTTTATTAAAAAATTTCAAAAATATAAATAATGAAAATATGAGTTTATTTGAATAGTTGAGTTATAAATTTGATGAAATTTGCATTATATTGAAGATGATAATTTTATGAGTTTTGTTTGAAAATTCTGATGAATTTTTGTAAAAAGATGATAACATTGTTAACATTTTAAAACATAAAATATTAAATTGTGTATATAAATTAAATAAATAACTAAATCGGGAAGAGAAAAAAAGATAAAGTGAAGTGTTATCTAAAATTAAGTTAAGGGATCGCATGATCAATTATACCTAAAATGTAACTTCACTGTATATAAACACCATAATTATAATTTACTTTACAAATCACACACAGAATGAATAAATGTCACATTCAATTATTCAAATTAAAAGATGATTACCACATTTCAATTATTTAAAAAAATTTACCAATTTTTAGTTTCTTAAAATTTTCATTTTAGGCCCTTAACTTTAAACTAACTATTGTCTATAATTTAAATTTTAGAATGGCTTTTTTTACTACTATTTATTACTATTTAACAACTTACTTGCAAAAAAATTAGAATTTTCAACAAAGGATGAATTAGATGTGAATTTTTAAATTTTTTAAACTTAAAAGTTCATATTGAATTTTTTGTTAAAAAAATTCTCAGTTTTTTTTAAGAATTTTCTTATAATATTCTAAACGTTACTGCAAAAAATCATTAAAAAATTTAAAACATACGTAATAGTTGACATAAAATCAAAGACAAAAATAAAAATGAAAATATTATAATGACTCAAAATTGAAGAAATTTTTTATAAAGAGTAAAATAAAATAGCAAAATTTTATATGAACTAAAGCTTTATTTAACCTCTCTATGTACTAGTGTGTAGATTGATAAGAAAATAATTAATTGATTGATAAAATAGTTTAAATGAATTAATATATTTCAAATAAAAAAATCATTTCTAAACATACTATCCTTTGATTCTGTCTGTATCTTTACACTTATTCTTATATTTCACATCTTATACAAATTATCTATTTTATACTTTTTTTTTTCAAAAATAATTTTCTTTTTATTTTATAAAATACAATTTGTGTTTTGAAAAATTTGAATTTTGTGTAGCGAAACAATTTGAAAAAAGTTTTCTTGTATATAAATTTATTTTAGTAGGGTTTAGGATTTAAGCCCTAACCTTTGTCTATCAAAAAACTTTTTTCAAACTTTTTTATATACGGATAAATTTATTTTAAATTTTTTAGTACCCAGATGTATTTTAAAAAATTTGAACTTTGTTATACAAAAACTTAAAAAAAAAATTGCTGTACTAAAATATTTTTCAGTAAGGTTTTGGTTTTAAACCTCAAATTTTGTGTACTAATTTTTTTTAAAAAAAAAAATTCAGTACATAGTTCAAATTTTTAAAAAATATATATTTTCTAAAAAACTTTTTTTTAAAGTTTTTTGGAATTTAAGTTGAATATATTGGAGTATAAAAAATTTATTTTGAAGAAAAAGATAAAATAGATAGTTTGTATAAAACTTGAGGTATAAACATAATTATTGTTCAAAAACAATTATTTGTAAGTTTATATCTCTGGATTGAACTTTAAATTACTAATGTCTTATTTTCTTATGAATCAAAGAGATATAAAAAAAGTATTATTTTATTTAATGGCATATATAGTTGAAAATTTTAATTATTTTAAATAAATCAAAATAAATTTACAAATAAAATGATTTTAATGAAGGGTAAAATATTTTGAAAAAAAACATTTACATTAGAAATTTGTATTCCTTTTTATTTATATTATACATATTGTCTACATAAAATAAACATTTTTATTCTATTTACACAACCAAATTTTATGTTTATGCTATACAGACAAGCTTAAATTTAAAATATACATATTTATAACAAAAAATTAGTGCATTTTTTACTTAAAAATATTATTAAACTAGCTCATATAATTATTTTATTGTTATTAATTATAATTAATACTTTTGACTTTGATGAAAATATAAAGATAAAATATCAGAACACAATTAATATTTAGGTACACTAATTAAGTTTTTAAGAAAAAACCAAATAACATTGTAGAAACCGCTAACTCGCACAAAACGTTTAAAGAATCGCAAAGTCATACAATAGACCTGTTTGAAACATTTCTCATTTTTAGTTTTTAAAAATTATTTTATAAATTAGTTTTAAAAATGAATTTTTGAAAAGATTATAAAAATGAATTTTTGAAAAGATTATAAAAATAAAATTCGTTTGACTATCCAATTTTCAAAAATTATTTTAGAGAAAAGAAAAAGAGAAAAGTTGTTTGGCAATCTAATTTTTTTAAAATAATTTTAAAGATCAGAATAAAAAAACTAATTTGAATCTAATCTATTTTTTATATTTAACAATAAAAGTAAAAAAAATATTTTTTAAAATATAATAATTCAACTAATATACAATTGATTCATTGAGAAAAAAATGTTTAAACAGCGCAAATGCACTACAACATAAGTTTTTTATAATTTAATTAAAATTAATTAAACTTTTTTTTTAATTTAATTTATTTTAAATTAATTGACTAATAAATTACAACTATCGTAGATTCAGTATTTTTACTATTTTATCAAAAATCGTATACTTGCTAATTACAATATTAAATATTTGAAAAAAATTCAAACATGTTTTATAATTAAAAAGCAAATGAAATTTTAAAAGGAAAAAATAAATAAATTGAACTAAATCTCATTATTATTCCAACTCTCGAGAACAATTGCATCTATTATAATTGAAGGTACTCGTGAAATGTGAATGCAACTAAAGTGTACAAATCACCGGTTGAAAAAAACATACAAGTAGACTTTATAATAATTACAAAGAATGTCATTAATGAAAATGACATGTTTTCTGCCTCTTTTTTAGTATCGTTTGTTTGGAGCACAAAAAATAAATAGTAAAAATTGAAAAGCAAAATATATTTTAGGTGTTTTGATTTTTTCATTTTAAAAAGAGTAAAATAAAAAATAATTTCTAAAAACAGTTTTACAAAATTATGTATTCAAACAAGTTTTTAATTTTTTTAATTTAAAAAACTAAAAAACTGTTTTTGAGAACTAAATCAAACAGACCGTAAAACTACATCACAGTCAGAAAACAATACTAATTAAGTTACAATGTAATACACAATGGAAGACAATATGTAAATATTGTATTTAATAATTTTAATAAATCATTTTTAGAATATCTTTTATTAAAATAAATTTGAGACTAGTATTTATAAATTTGAAAAATAACTTATCCTCAACAATTTTTTTTTTAAATTTCTTATAAAATTGACGACAAATATAATAATTTATATTAGAATTGACAATATTATATATTATAAATATTTATATTAAAATACATCAATGTGATAAAATAAGTTAGACTCAATATAAATATACTCTTTAATTTATAAATCCGTTTGTAAAAATGAGTTTGACTCAATATAAATTTTTAATATGATATATTAGAGCATATTCATTTAGATCATATCAAATTATCTCTGCACCAAACTCAATAATTGTGAGAGTAATAAAATATATTGAAAAAATTTATAAATTTATAAAGAGTGACATCTTTCAATTTACAAATTGATTTTATAACGACGAATGAAATGAAATGAATTTAAAAACAATAGAAGTAAACTTCACAAATATGAGATTTTAAGCGTCCTATAAAATTAAGCCTACTACTCTATGTTCAATTCAATCCAATAAACATAAGATGCAATTGCCCTCGTAAGTACAGTTAAAAAAAACTTTCTTAAGTCATAATTCAATTGATAAATTAATATTGTTAGATTAAATATCTTTTTCGGATTTAAACCCGAGACCTTATATTTGTATGAGTTAATTATAATAAAATTTATTATTTCTTTTAAGATAAAAAAAAAAAAAAGACGAAAAGTATCGGAACATTTAATAATCTAAAACACATATTTGAACATTCAATATTCCCTTTTTCCATATTTAATGGGTTTGAATTTGACCTCTAGACTGTTCATAAAAAAAAAAAAAAAATACTCCAATAAAATTGAGAGAATCAATTATTAATAATTACTTAATTACAAAATAATATATTGAGCCTCACCTGTGTACTACCCATTTGTGTAAAACATTTCACTCTAAAAAATTACAAAAAAAAACATATTTTACCAAACAAAGCAATACAACAAGCAAGCAAAATGAGTGTTGTGGTTCTAAGAATATATCGTAAGGTTGTAATAATTCTCTCTAATTATTTATTTCTCCCAATATTGGGAAAATTTATTCTCGACGCTCATACTTACGAGCCCAAATATGTTTACCATTGATACGGAACTTTGCAATGTGTTTCCCATTCAGAATTCGATCAAGTGTTTCCACATCATTCACAACCATAGTTGCAAATAAAGTTTGGTCACGTAAACCTTTATTCCCCATTTGCAAATTCTTGATACAATTTATCCCAAAAGTGCTTGTAAAAACAAATTTCACCTCCTCTTCAGTAACCGGAAATCCCCTAGAAAATGTTAAGAATATAGTTTTTTCACCATCTAATACATCATCAAATAGTCTATTTTTATTCCATATCCTAGGATCAGACAAATCAAGTTGCACAAAATTTGTTGGTGGTGAATTAAAATCACCAAATAATCGATGAGGAAAACCGGGAACAATCACGGGTCTATAAGCATAAGGTAGTAATTTTCCCATATAAGGACTACCCAAAATACGTAACAAAATATCTTTAAAAATTCTAGCACATATTTTATTTAGAACATTTTTAATACCGGCTATAGCAGTGAACTTTTTGAGTTTGAAGAGTTGAAGTGAAATTTCTTTTTGCATTAACGCTGAAGTTAGAGTCAAGACACCATTATATGGGATATGAAAATCATCAAACTCCAAACAATTCAAGCAAGATACAGCTTCTTGTGCCACAAGATTTATTAATATACGAGGAAGATCAATCAATTTTGAAACAAGATTAGGATAACCAATGTATTCTAGCCAAAGCCACAAGGCCATGACTAAAAGAGATTGAGAAGGGGAACGACCCAATTTTATGACTAGACATGAAAATATTTCACGATCCATTTTGTGAAATAGATAGAGTTGGTCAGTAGAAATGGGTGCCATTTTTTTGAGAAATGAAATGGATGGGTTTATGCGGAAAATAGTGTTATCTATAGAAAACCAGTGTTCTATTTATACTAGTACGGACTCGTGCCACGCACACGAGGTATGAAATTTACATGACAATTTTTTATTAGGATAGTGTGTGTCTGGTGCATGAACATACTGAGAAATTCACATTTATAAATGTTTAAAAATATTGCTTATAGTGCATTTATTGAGTAATTGACTGAAATTAATACTAAATATAATATATAGGATACTACTAATGTAAATATTTTCTATATATTAAAGTTAAATGAGAGATAATGTATTAGTCTAAGATAAAGAATATCTTAAGGTTTAACGAAAATTTATAGAAGATTTACAACTAAGCATTTGAAATAAAAAAATTTAGACAGTTTAAATAAAATTTAAAAGAATAAATTTCTAGTGTTGAGTTGGTGGTAAAAATCAATTAAAACTACTTTTTGACTATTTAAAATTTTAAAAGTAGAATTACCATAAACAATTTGTTCAACATTATAATTTTTTTTACGTCAACATTATAATTTTTTATATCAATTTATATTTTTTTTAATGTCTTAATTTTTCTTTAGAGATGGTCCTTTTTTTCTTCGTAAAATGAATAATTTGATTTTTTTTTACGTCAACATTATAATTTTTCATATAAATTCATATATTTCTTTTAATGGTCTTAATTTTTCTTTAAAAATGACCTTTTTTTTCCTCATAAAATGAATAAACATGGTATTTTTTATTTTAAAAAAATGGCAATTTTGATTTTTATGAAATAAATATGCTTCTCATTTCTTAATTTTGCAACATTTTCGTTTTATCTCTGAGAATCATATCTCAACACGGTTAATTAATTATATGAATTTAGTTATATATTTTTGTTAAAAAGTTATATGTTAATAAAGTGTATAAATGACAGATTTTTATATCGATATAAAATCATTTTACATTAATAAAACATTAAACCATACATAAAAATATAAGAATTTAAATATAGCTCAGTAATGCAATACCAATATAATAATTTCAAATAAATTACACTAGAAAAGTTGTAAAAATAATTTAACTGTTGACCTCATTTAGTTTGTAATATTAAGTAAAAACAAAAATTTGTTGCTATAATATATTTATGGAAAAATGTTAACCATTATAGAAAAAGTACTATCTAAAATATATATAAAAAACATTAATAAAAAATTATAATTTTATAAATTATAAATGTACTAGATATTGACTTTTTAGTAAGTAGTTCATATTTTATAATAACTTAACAATATTTAATGTACATCCTTATCTTTATATTATTATAATATTAAAAAATCCTTAACTATTAATTACAAACATTTTTAAATGCATAGAGTTAATGAGTAAGATAAAAAATATTAAAAATGTGAAATTTTAATATATATATATATATATATATATATATATATATATATAAAATTTTAATGTATTTTTAATGTTTTGATAAAAATATTTATTATAAAAAGTTATGTATTATCCAACTTAAATTTAATTTATCCATACCTAATATTTTCACAAATATTTTTAAATTTTATTTTATAAAATAATAATTAAATATTACATTCATATTTAATGATATAATTTAAAATATTAATAACATTAAAAGTTTTGATACAAATATTTATTAAATGATTTTTAATGTATTTTTCAACTTAAATTAATTTTTCATATATTTTGTTTTATTTTAAAAATATAATAATTAAATAATATATTCTTAAATAATTGTTGAGAAAAAATATGGTAAAATTTAAGCAATGTTTGATTATACTATTAAAAGTTGTTTTCTAATTTGAAAAAAGTGAAAACAAAAATTTGAGTTAGTTATTTGATTTTTAAAAAAAAATTATATATATTATTTATCATTGTTTGATCCTTTGTGTCTCTCAAAGCTCATTCACCTACAAGAGCTTAGATTGTCTCCTTAATTATACTCTTTCATTACGTCATTACAATCTAAAACCTCTAATGTAATTATAATTACGTCATTACAACCTAAAACCTCTAATGTAATTATCAATAGTATCGATGTTTACCACCCTCAACATATTATTTAACCAACTTTGCCTTTTGGGACTCTTTGTTTGTATCATTGCTTCTCTATTTGAGGGTGTATTATTAGCTTATTTCTATGTCGCAAAACATAAATAGTCGTTAATCACACAAATTAAATATCAAATAGAAGTTCATACACACAACACAAGTCACAATATCAACATGACACTGACATAAAACACACAATAAATATGCGTAGACACAACACAATATAAAATGTGTACAATGTGAATCAAACTCACTTTAGATAAGTGAATTAGAGTGTCTTTACTATTCTATCGTAGCAGATCCACTCACATATGAAGTGTTATACCTACCCATTTAAGATTTTATTTTAACCACCCTTAATTTTTATTTTATTTTGCACCTACACCTAAATATCTCTCAATTCAAATACTGACATGTTCAATTTTTTCTATGCAAGAGAAGATTGTCATTGACTTGGATGTTGCACTCTTAACTTTTTTTCTTTGAATTTGATGTAGTGTTGATTATTTTTCACTAAATTTTTCTCTTTTAACTTAACTCAATATTATTTTTTAGGCTAAATTACATATGTGGTCCCTTAACTTAATTTCAGATAACGTTTTAGTCATTTATCTTTTTTTTTTCCGATTTAGTCTTTTATTCCTAACAATATCAAATAAAGTATGAAAATATGAGTTTATTTGAAAATTTGCGTTACGAATTTGATGAAATTTGTATTATACTGAAGAATATAATTAATTTTATGAGTTTTGATTGATTTTTTTTTGAATTTTTGTATAAAAAATGATAACATTGTTGAAATTTTAAAACATAAAATATCAAATTGTCACTTAAAATTAAAATAAAGGACCAAGTCGGGAAAAAAAAAGATAAAGAACTAAAACGTTACCTGAAATTAAGTTAAGGGACCATGAATGTAATTTAGCCTATTTTTTAAATGATGACTTCCATGGCGAGGGATTAATTCCTGGTGGAATACAAAAAAATATTATTAGATTAAATTAATGGTTCAGATCTATTTAAAATAGAAAAAATCATCTATACATTCTCATACTTAATCATGTCAATATATCTCCTCATGCGTGTGGCTGTCAAAATCCTCTTCAATAGAAGAAAAATTTCAAAGGGGATTCAACGGTCAACGTTTTTTGGGCTATAGAAGATTTTGCAATGGGAAATAATTTAATTGGTTTAGTTTGTTAAAACATTTTTTATGGTCAAACAACATACTAAAATCTTCTAATTTGGTTCTCCTACTTTTGATGACTTTATTTTGATCTCTCTTAATCAAATTTTCTTTTTCGTTTAAATAATTTTTATTAATTTATTTTAATCATCAAATGTTTTTTTTAAAATATACTAAAGTCACCGACCATTAAAATTAAAGAATCTATTTTAGTCAAAGTAACTTGACGACAATATTATAAGTAAGTGCAAATTTATTTAGGGTGTCCTTTTGATTGGCTTAATATATGTGACTTTTTATTTCGATAATTAAATTTTTTTAATTATAAAAAAGTTTAATTTCTTCAATGTAAAAAATTTTACATTATCAATCCATCACAATTAATCATGTTAGTACCTTTAAATTTGATCAAAGTAAAAATTAAATATTTTCATTTATTCGACAATTGTGATTAACTAACAATATTAAATATATTTATATTATTAATACTTATAAATTAAATCCTTTAGCATCACAAATAAACACTATTTCCACCTTATACGACGGGAAGAAAAGGCCACCCAAACTTGAGCTAAGGTTAGATGAAAAAATTTCACCTTAATATATGTGATATGTTTGAACATATGATGTTCTTTTGAGTGTGTTTGGTTATCAAGAGAAATTAAAAAGAGATAAAGATATAAGAAAAAGTGTGGAAAGAGATAAATGATAGATAAAGATGTAAGAAATAAAGTAGTTTTGATAGTTTGACTCCAAATTAAAATAAAAGAAAGATAAAATAAATTATATATATATAAAAAAAAAAGAACGTTGATTATTTTCAAAAGTACTAAAATAGTCCTAAATTAAAAGATAATCTTTTACAAAATTTAATTTAATTTCTATTTGAATCAATTTTAATTTATTTATTAAAATTTTTAAGTTATTCTTTATAATTAAAAATATTTGTTTAAATAATTATTATTTTAAACTTATTTAAGATTATAAATCTCAATTTTGATTTCAATGTTAATTAAATTAATTTCATTTAAGGTGTTGATTTAACAAATTATTTGTTCGGTCATTCTAATAACTAGTTATTTACATGCAGCTTGTGCCATTTTTTAGAATTAGAAACTTGTGCCATTTATAATGATTATCGCCACACCAAGATCCACCATTTTAAAAAAAAGTTGTCATGGTCATCTTTCTCCATCGATAGACACAGACTGATTATAAACTTGGAGACAAGGGTACCTTTGGAATAAAATAAAAAGTAGGCTTCTCTCGCCTTTTTCTTCTAAGGTTTTAAAAATTGAATTGTAAGTCAAAATGGTGAGACCTTCTGGTCGGATTGGTTCAATAAGTTGAATTATAGTTTAGATAAACTGTTCAAAGACCTATTTAATAAATAAATTCAAAAATGATAATAAAATACATAAAATATATATAAAAAATATTCAAAATTTCATAATTTGTAAAGTAAAAATTTATAACAAATACTTAATATTTGTGACATTTACATTAAAATCTATAACAAAGACAAGTCTTTATAATATAAATTTAAACATCGAACCACATGTAGAACAACCGACCAACTATGAGTGCCTTGTCGATTAAATTGAAAAATAGTTTGAATGAAATAAGAGGATTTTTGTTAAAATTAAACTTAAATTTTATTTTTAAATTTAAAAAGAGAATTAAAAATTAAAAATCTAGGTGTTTTTAAAAAAAATGAATGGTTTTTCAAAATCGGCCTCTATTCATGACCAGTTCAGTCTAACCCAATTCAAACCACTTCTTTCAATTTTTACTAATTAATGATTTTTGTAGGCTGATCAAACTGGTTATGGATCTGATTTTCTGTTGAACTAGTCCAATTTGATTTTTAAGACATTGATTTCTTCACAAATCAGCAAAAAAGAAAAAATAAGGTGGGGCCTATGGTGTTTTTGTCTTTCTCTCCTATTTCTCTTGTGCTCCAATCAAGAGAAAGTGCCCACTTTTATCTTTGTTGTACTTCTCTCTTGTCTATTTATTGCCTATCAAACACAATTTTTGTGTCTTAAGGGCGTCATTTTGAATGGAACAAAATGATGTGATTTGGATTTGATGTATTTAGTGTTGCAATAGCGAAATTTGTAAAAAACAAAGTGGCCGAAAACACTATTGGCTGTGACCTCCATGTTTATGGAAGTTTTGTACCAATTCAGGGCGGGAATTGGAGAGAAACATTGGTTAGATTGAGTATGGGCATGTCACAAATGAATGTTATTTAAAATTTTGTAACGAAATACAACAATTAAAACAAGAAAAATCCATCATTTTATTAAATTATTCTTTTTATTTTATTATTAATGTATTTTTTTATTATTATAAATATAAAATATAATAATATTTTTTAAACTGTTTACATAATAGTAAATGATGGGTGTCATAATAAATATAATATCGAAAATTGAAAATATCGTTTATTTCGAGACAATTTTTTTTAAAGTGACACTCGTTGTGAGACCAATAAACTAATTTTTATTTTAAACAAATATGAACTATTGATAAAGTAATTTTTATTTCAAACAAATATTAACTATGATTTAATTTATGAGTATTTTTTATGTTTCATCAATGAGAAACTTAATTAATCCCTCATGGTAAAAGTTTGTAAAATTTCTCATTTTCTTATTTCAATATTGCTTACTATATTTTATTCTATTTTATTATTATTATTTGAGAAAATCAACTATGAATCGTGGTTGTAAATTAATTTTACAATGAGGTTCAATTATAATTATTTATTTTGATTCATCATTGTATTTTTCCAACCCTTAAAACAATAATTGCACTATCAATAGTTGTAAGGATTTGAATCCCTTCACGTTTGAATTAAATATAAGAGGATCATCTTCTCCATTTCATCATTAAAATATATTAGACTACACTTATAATTTTTTAAGTTCGAAATCTCAATACATTTTAATGATAAGATGATGAACATAATCCCCTCATATTTTAATCAAATATGAGAGAATTCAAATTTAGTTGTGATTGATTGATTTTCTAAAATAATTTTATTGACGGTGCTCATCCGTTAATCTCTTATTATTGTTCTTGATAATGTTATTACTACTACCACCACTTGGATTTGGCAAAAGACAAATGGTAACAAATTGCTCTTAAATAGATAAAGATATCATCAAAAATATATAAAAATATATATATCATTAATGTACACTACATCCCTATCTAAATATAACTCTTTTGAAAAATTTATATATCCTTTTATATAAGACTCTCTTTTTAATTTTCAAGTGCATTAATTTGTATGCACAATACATTATCCGATGATCACTAATAATCTAGCAATCGTGATTGATTCACAATATAAAAAAATTTCAGTATATATGAATATAAATTTTTTTACTAAATTTTTTTTTCAAAAAAAAAAAAAATATATATATATATCTACAATATACACCTAACTAATTTACATCTTTCTCTCAAATTAACAACAAATACTACTATGAATACATTGATTAATTATACAATTATTTAAATAAAATATAATTATTTGATTGAGAAAAATTATATAATTTTAAACTGAATAGTTTAAATGAACAGTAAAAAAAATATTATGCCAAAACTGATATCTCATATGTATATATACTTTAATTTTAATTTGTATATACTCGACTTAATTTTGTCTTGAACTTTTTTAAAAATTTAATTAAATCATTTATTTATTTATTACTACACCATAACTGAGTTAGATATTTTTTAAATGAATAATAAATACTATGATAAAAATATTAACTAATGAATAAAATTATAAATATAATATAAATTTTATATCCACCCAGTTTAAAAACAAAAACACCACGTCATTTATATAAATTACATGCATATGAATATGGATGATAATTTAAGATATTAAATTATTTTATTTTATATGGATGGTATTTTAAGATATTAAATTACTTTCTTTTTTTGTATTTGATTGGTAACTGTTGGTTATCTAAAGAGATAATTTTGCTTTTATATTGAGTAAGTTTGAGATAAGATTGAATAATTTTTAACCTTATTTGAGAGATATATTTTGTGATTAACTGAGATACAATATTTATGTATACATTAATGATTTAAGTTTAATTATGAATATATGACAATGATTTAAATTTAACTACGAATATATGACCACAGTTCATTAAAAATATTAATTCTATATTGTCCAATGGTAAAAGTTTACTCTAAAGTAGTGATATACCAAAATCATATACATTCCCATATAGTATAACAAATAAGTTTTCTAGTTTTAGTTAATTACTAAAATTTGTGTTTTAGTACTAATTAATAATAACTGTTAACTAAAATATATGTTTTATTTTTAGTATTTTGCAAGTATAAATAATATATATATAATACACTTAATTGGAAATGACCCTTATAATAGCATAATGTCACCCTTAGTTTTACTGTGGGTGAAATGACCCTTATAATATCATAATGTCACCCTTAGTTTTACTGTAGTTACAGATCAACTTAGTCGGAGAAAATATAAGTGTGGTAACAGATGAAAACTTTTATACTGATTAATCCTGTGGAGTTCTCCACAAAGGTTCAGAGTAATATCCAGCTAATAAATAAGGATCTTAAGTTCTGTTTCTTTAAAAAAAAACAAAACAAAAGAAGAACCCACTTTTTACATTTAAAAAAATTCTGTTAGGTAATGTTTAAAAAAGAGCTGGATGTTATGATGGTATCAGAAGTTCACATTCCTAAAATATAGACAAAAATTCGTCATACTAGTTTGATTAAAATGCTTTCCATTGATAAAAATCAAGTTAAATACATGTTCTTTTTGGGTCGACATTACAAGCTTAAAATGCAGACCATTTCCACGAGAAATAATATAACCAAAAATAAAAATGGACATAAAGCTACGGTTAAAGTAACAGAAACCAAAAACTTGAGCAGCAAAACCAGCATGCTATTCGGCATCAACCAATTAAATTATAGGGATACCAATTCAACAACAGTATCAACATGTTAACGCAAACACAATAATAAAAATGACAGGTACAACACAATCAAGTAAATGGAAGCAACATGTAAGCTATCGTATGGAATATCTAATGCCGATCATCGGTACAGTGGCCGAGTCTCCATAACACGACCTGGCATCAGCTGCACTTTTCAAAAAACTGAGCCACTATTTCAGAAGATGAGGGTACTCGCACCATCCAAACAGCTTATGCGTTTTCCAGAAACAGCTTCCACTATGACGGCACTACACATGGTTGGTAAACAAGTCAGAAGTAGAAGAAACTAGACATCGACACAAACAAAAAATAAAGCCCTCTTGTGACAGTAGAAAGCAGAAGATCTCTAGAATTAGCAAATAGCAATCAAATTAATTATGCAACTTTCGTCCCTCAGTTTTTTTAGCCTGTAAGATCAGACCATTCTTGGCCGTGTAGTCATTTTAAAATCCAAGGACAGAAGTTGCATTACTATTGACCGCCACCACAATCCTCCATGGCACTGCGATTGCCACTATTTGACAACACTGAGGCCTTAACACGATAAAATAAACCCGAAAGACAATCCAAAGAGGCATTCATAATAATCATTATTGGCTGTATAATATTTTAAAATCAGGATCATAACTCCATATATTGATTCCATGGAACTACAAAATAAGTAGCTCCATCATCAATCCATTGCCAGTTCTACATCTGGAAATTTAAATGTGCCAAACCCAGAAAACAAACTGCTTATCTTGCTTTATTTTTTTATTTTATAAAACGATTCTGGTTATGATAGAACCCAGAATTTCAAGAATGTAAACTATATATTATTGAAGATTAAACAGTGAGCTTGAAGCTCTACAATGGATGAAAACAGAAACTGAAATGATAAACCAGAGCTAAGCTCCTAAAACAGAGAGAATCTCTCCCAACTGTTTCTAACAACTTTTCTGGATGACTTCCTAACTTCCCCTTCCTCTCTCTTATACAGAAATTCCCTGAAATCAAGGGATATTCTAACTTACTCTTATTTCTCTATTCAGCCCAACCATTAGGCCTTAGCCCAATATCCAGTATCCTATCAGAATATGCTGACAACAATGATATAAACTTGCGAAATATCTTTCTCCAGACATACTTGATAAACTAGTGATCGAAAAAAAGATTGCAGTAGAATTTTATTCCTAAGACTAGGTTATTCAATGACATAAGGAATTGAAAATACATTATTTTTCAACTTCAAGCTTTTATGATAATTGGAATACATTTAATTATTATACATTCTTCAATTAACTTCATAATTTTAATTCTAAATTATGATCCTACATCAAAACAACTGAATTGGAAATGAATTCAAAATTCTTATTTCTTTGTCCATGAGGTGCTCACCTTGGTAAGAGTTTTACCGTGTAACCTCGAGGAATAATTAAAATGGCCATTAGTGCCACTTTAATTAATAATCATTTTTCCCTTCTCCAATTTTAATCATTTTTTAAACTAATTTTCTAAATCATAATCCAACTTCAGTTCTACAAACATTTATAGGAATTAAAATCAATGAATGAAAAAGCACTTACTGTAGGTAGAGGTATCAATCTGCTCAGGAAGCTGTTTTATATCTACCTCAAACCTTGACTGAACCTGGAAATCACACCAAACATAATTAGAAACACTAATGGACAATAAAATAAGGACAACAAAGTAAGTCCCTACATTGTTGAGAACATCAACATCAGAAGAACACGAAACAAATGTGATCGCAAGGCCTTTGGTACCAAATCTTCCAGCTCGCCCAACCTGTACAAAATCCCTCCAAAAGATTCAGACTACCCTAAAGTAAAATTGTGATGAAAAATAAATGCGAAGTGAAAGATAATGATATTTTCAATTATACCCTGTGCAAGTAAGTGTCTGCAGAATCAGGCATGTCATAGTTTATAACAATATTGACACGCTCAATGTCAATCCCCCTACCAACCAAATCCGTTGCAACAAGAATCCTTGTATGCCCCTCCTTGAAACCTTTATAACGCTTTAACCTTCAAAAAATAAAATAATTGAAGATCATACACAAATGTCAACTATTCACATAACCACTTCACTACAACAGAGTGACAGTTAACTAGGATAAAAAAGACAACAACAAAACAGCAGCAAATCAGTATAATGAACCCACTTCAACAGAACAGAGTTGTCAATAAACAATTCAGTAGTAAACAAATAGAGGCACCCAAAGCAGCACTCCTTCCCAGTACTTCCTTTGTCATGCAAACAATAAAAAAATTCCAAATATGAATTTTTTCTGTCAGATAGAAAATGGTCTTCGCTAAGGCACTGCACTACTACACAGAAAACCCTTGTTCCTCAGCAATGCCATAGCATTGAACAAATCTCTTATTAAAAAAACCTCACACAAGTGTGCTATTAGGATTTTAAATATACTATTACAGATACAGTCAAAGAACTCTTAAAATGTTTAGATAAGAGGTAAATTCTACAAGCAAGTACATAATAATTCTAATTGAACAGGCAATGGCACCTCCATTCTGCACCATTATAACGAGCTACAGATTAGTGAACCTAGTGACAGCCAATGCATTTCTGCTGAAATCCACACAAAACCCCAAAATTGTTCGAAAAAAGCACATAACAAAACAAACAAAATCTGGCCATTTGGATCTCCCAACAGGAATGAAAAAGATTCCTCAGCATCTGCTGACATCTCATAAAACAAACCTTTCCTCCTGGGACATGCCAGAATGAATGCATATAGATGGAAAGTTGCATTCTACAAGTAGTTTGTCAAGCTCGGCTGCTCTACTAACGCTTTTCACAAAGATAACAACTTGGTTGAAGTCTAGCGCATCGAGAAGATCATTTAACTTGCGGTTTTTCTCCTCCTCTTTCAACTTGATGTAGTGCTGCCACAACAGACAATAAGGTAAACCATACAGATCAGACATTTTAAGAAGGAAAATTTTCAAAAAAAAAAATGTAACTTACAAAAAGCCTACCTGCACAAGTCCATGAAGGGTTAACTTGGCTTCATCATCAACATAGATTTCCATAGGCTGAAAGGAACAGAGTTGACAGTAAATCATATTAGGGTCCTTCCTCAAGCTAATGGAATTCACAACGAAAAGAATGATGGATGCAGATCCCCTGAATCACAGTTCTTGTCCACATGTTTTGTCTCCTTGCAAAAACTTTTTTTAGTCACCGCCAAGCAAGTGCGACGGACATTTGACACTTGCACCCAAAAAAAAGACCTCCCACTACTCTTCAAAGGAAAAAAAAATAACCAACACAATAAAAACCCCACACCCGACACTAGCATATATTAGAGACAAAACAAGCTTCCACAGTCAGAAGCATTACTAAAAATCCTGTCCAAATCTTCCACTCCAATCGAGTGCCAACCCCACTGCACCTCACCAGCTAGGTGTACAGTAAAAATGGGACAAATAAAAAGCACCACACAAACAGAAACCCTGTCAGAAGTAAAGATCGACGAAACCACGGCATTCAAAACAACTAAAAATCTCTCGAGGAGTATGGGCAGTATGAAAAAGAGACTTCCAATTCAAATAGTACTGGCCATGAGACATTACATCTTGCATAAACTTTTTGCAGACTGGTCGGATTTCCTTGTTGAGTGTTGCTGAAAACATCATAACTTGTTTATCATGGGGAGTCAACTTGAAAATGTCTTGAACATCTTTCCTCATGTCTGCAAGAAGCATTATAAGAACAATAAAAAATATATGGAAAATAAAATAAGACCAATGGTAAAATTTGACTTCAGAGAAGAATGACTACTCATCACATACCCAGTGATTCGAGCATCTTATCACATTCATCTAAAACGAAATGTCTAACATTCTTCAAAGAAAGATCCTTATCCCTAGCCAATGCTAGCACTCTTCCAGGAGTTCCAACAACAATATGAGGGCACTCATTTTTCAACAGATCCTTGTGAACTTTGATGTTGACTCCACCATAAAAGACAGCAACCTTGAGATCGGATAAGTAGGTACTAAACCTCTCAAACTCATGGCATATCTGAAAGGAAAAGGTTGCACATTTTAAATTAAATAATCTAGAATGATGGGTTTCATAACTTTCTTATACTGAGGCCCCAACATATACCTGGTAAGCTAGTTCTCTTGTATGACACAGAACAAGTGCAGAAACTTGACCTGGAACAGGATCAATCTGCTGCAAAGTCGAGAGAACAAAGACAGCAGTCTTTCCCATTCCAGATTTAGCTTGACACAGTACATCCATTCCAAGGATTGCTTGAGGTATACACTCATGTTGCACTGATGATGAAGCAAATAAAAAAGGCCGGAAGGAACCAACAGTAAGTAAAATAAACCATTCTGATACTTTTAATTTGATTTGATAGGCGTTAACAAAGCATGTTAGTTCTCCAGAACAGGATTGTGATAGATGTATTACCTGTAAAGTAAGTGTTAAACAAAAGTGAGTTCAGTTAACTGGCCATTTATATGAATAAACAGCATAGCATTCAACAAAAACTAGATAAGAATGGATGAAAACAGTCAGGCATGCAAGATGTATAGTTAATTATTCTATTAAAAACCTCCAAGTCAGAATCTCCCAAAGAAAAAGAGTGAAGGAGTAAGGGCAAAACAAGGGAAAAGTAACAATTGAATAAAAGATAAAACAAGAATAATTCAGCGTAACATATAATTTAAAAAACTATTGAATTTTCTGAATAGACAGTACCCCTCATCCCATTATCTGCAGCCTACAAGAATAGTAAACAGGCTTAATCATACTTTTAGTCACTGTACTATATATGAATTTAGTTCTCCAATTCTACAATTAAGCCCCTCCACCACTTATTAAAAGCTCACAATTCCATAAACAAAAGTTTCATCAAAATATTTAAAAAAATACTTTTTATCTTCAAACCCTAATCGCACCTGCTAACAAAAGCACTTTTTATCAAAACTTGTAACTTATTTAACTTCTCATCATTATTTCATTCCCCACATTAATCAAAAGCATTCAACTATTTGGATGCATAATGAGAAGTTAAGTATATTAGGTAGAAAAATCTATATGACAGAGACAGTTAACTATTAAACATAGTACTTAAAACTTAAAAAATCTTGAGGATAAAAAATTACAGAAGTAAAAGTACAGTTAATTAGTTAAACTGAACAAATATAAATATAGATGGATGTAATTTAATAATTTGCCTTCAGAAGGATGTTCAAATCCCGAGTCGACAATAGCCCGAAGAAGCTCTGGTTTCAGAAGAAAATCTCTAAATCCTGAACTGTGGATTCCGACATAGCCCCTGCAATAAAAAGAGGAAACAAAAATTGTTGATTTATGTTTTAAACCTTCACACAGTGGATTGAACTCGAATTGGTACTAAGAAATGGTAACTAATCACTGTCGCAAGAAACATGCGACAACTTACTTCTTGGTGACTTCGCCGTTGACTTTAGCTCCGATGGAGTCGGGAGCTTTGTCATCTTCTTCCTCGTAGTCGAGAAGCTCTTCCTCGTAGGCTTCATCTTTAGGTTCTCCCATAATTATCTGCGATTTTCACGGTGTTAATTGCGTTAAGCCTTGAAGTAAATTATTGTGAAACACAGATCCGAGAAATTAAGCTAGGGTTTTAGCATAAAAGCAAAATAGAGTATTCTACCTGCGAAATGAAGGATGGAAGGGAAGGTTGGGGTTAGGGTTAGGGTTTGGAGAAAGTCTGCAACGTAAATTTGTTAGACGAAAAACAATTTGGGGAAAATAAACTGAGAGTGAAACCTCCGCGGTAGATAAATGAATAGCGATGCCGGTGAGTGAACAACCGAGTGACAAATTGATAATAAGGATTGGGTGCCCTTTATATTATGCCACCGACCTCTTTCCTATTTTATCTATCGCTTACGCGATTGCTCTTTTTATTAAAAATAAAATAACATTCATTCAAATTTCAGCTGAGCGGTATAGTGGTGAAAATTTTATCTAATTATCCATCGTTAATTCAATTATAAATCCATTTAATCAATTAACTACCTCACATATATTTTAATTGATTAAATTCAATATATCTATTTAAAATTATGGACGAATCCAACTCTTCCAACTTTTTTTCCAACTCATCCAATCTTTTTTCAAAAATCAATCAACAACTTAGTTTATTTAATAAAATCCAATAGATTATATTATATATATAAAAATGTTATAGATTTATTTCAAATAAATATTTTTTATTATAAAACTGTTTAAAAAATTGTTTTAAAACTAATAAATTTCAAAAAAAAGTTTAATTTATTCTACAAAATACTTATTTAAAATGTATTATTTTAAAAACTTCTTTTAGAACAAACATAATTTTTATTATTAATATCTTTATTCTATTTAAATAATAATTTAATCTTTATTATGAAACAAAATGTTATTAAAAAAAATTTGTTTTCTCAATTAAAAAAAACAGATTTTCATAATAAAAAAACAGAAATTTTTTGTGAAAATAAATAACATAATTTATTTTTTAAAATAATAGTAATTCATCGATTATTGATTTAAATAGGATGGTGGTTGGTGACCGCGTGAGCCGCAGTCGTGATAATTGTCGGAGTACCTTATGCAACCATAATGTATATTATTTAATTAATAAATTAATTATCTATTTAAATAATAATAATAATAAACTGGCTTTTAGAAATAATATAAAAAAATGTTTTTTACATAACTTTTTAAAATATTTAAAAACAGTCATTTTCAGTATTTTATTTTAATATTTTAAAAACAGATTTATATTTAAAAATAATATATAAAAACAGTTTTATTAATGTTTTAAAAAAAGTAGTTTTTTAAATTAATTAACTTTATTAATAATAAAAATCATTATTTATTTATTTATACAATAAATAAAAACCATTATTATTATTATTATTGTAAGTATATAATTTATTATAATATTAAAAAAATTATTATGTGGATTAGATGGATATCCATACATTAAAATGTGATGATGAATGAATTGGATGGTTTTTATTCTTAATGGATGGATTGAATTGAATTTTTTTTTAAATAATTTGTAGTGGATTGTAAATGGATCAATTAATTATTTTCATCTATTTATCATAATCTATATTCATATTCATCCAATTTATCTATTTTGCCATCTCTATTGAGTGATATAATTTTTTTTTTGTTAAAAACAGTTGATGAAAAGGAAAAAAAATTAATGAACAATTGTTTTTAATAGAGTTTGAATTTAAATCTTGATCGATTTCTCTTTATATCTTATTAAATGACTGTGTTAATTATCTTTTAGAGTAAAACAACATCTATTTAATTGTGGTTTTATAACTAAATTTAATGTTGAGTTGAAAACTATTATAAATTATTACTAAAAGTTATGAATTTTCTTAAAATCTTGGTCACCGGTGTACTCATTTCTGATTTGTATCTGTCTATCATTCAGCATATTTAATCTATGGGAGCATTCTCTTGGTTGATTGATGAGTTAAATGATTATTTCTATAACCATTCATATAATAAATGCTTAAGTCTAACTCCCATCGACCATGATTTGGCCAACTAAAAATTGCACCCTAGCTATTGTCACTCAACTATGCTCGTGTTTGTGATCCTTTATGTTGCCCTATTATGTTTTCCTCTTTATCATATTTATCCATTTATCTCTTTGTTCAATTCAAATATCATCGAAAAAAACTATTTTTTTAAGTTATTATTATAAGCAAAAAATCTCAATTTTAATTATTATTAAAAGTAAAAATTTTATTCTTTTCATTTATTTAATATTAGTATTGTTAATATTCCCTTACTTTAATAGAAAATATTTAATATAAAAAATTTAATATTTGGTATTCAAATAAACAATTTGATAAATTTAAATTATGTTTTATATATTAATTATACTTAACTAATTTTTTTAATTATTGTGAAAGTAGTTATTTTTATATATAATAGTGACAAAGTAAATGTTTCACAATGCCAAATTATCTATCATATTTAAACACTATTTGAGTTATAACTACCAAATATAAGAACTGACCAAAAAAGATTTGACGTTGTTGCCCTCGGCGACTTTTCTATTCACCTACTATACTATAGCTTCAACAATTGTTTATCTCGTACTTACTCTAAACTCAATTGTTTGCTATAAGGTATAATTCAATTGTTAACAACAAATTGTTAACTATGAGGTATAACATTTGTATGAATTATGCATAGATTTTTTTTTAGTAGAATGTTTTCTTAGCCGAATAAAATGTAAAAGTAAGTCACAATTGTTCTTATACTTCTTTAATTTAATTTTAAATAATATTTAAATTTTTCTCTCAATTTAATCATTTATTTAATTTTAAGTAAATAATTTAATTTTTTATATTTTAAAATATTAATAATATTTACAAAAATTTATCACAATTTTTAAATAAAACTTATAGAATTAAAGTTAAGTGAGCTATGAATCCGATAACTTGATACAAATATGAAATATGACGTTAAAAGCGGGCCCAAGGGGTAGAGAAGCTGATGACAAAATGAAATCCATTCTTATCAGATAGGAAAAATATCTTGACCAATAAAAAAATATCTAAACCTTAGTGTCCAGTGTCCATTAGCATTTAGCAACATATTACAATACCTAGCTTGAACAAATAGTGTGGTTAATTATCCTTTTAATTTCCAATGGTTTCTACGTTGTGCCCAACACCTTCACGTCTTGGTGCTAAAAAATTTCCTGTTCAAACTTTAAAATGTTTAAGCATCGGCATTGAATTAGAAAGCCGTTCAAATA
Organism: Cicer arietinum; assembly: GCF_000331145.2. Classification (NCBI taxonomy): domain Eukaryota; kingdom Viridiplantae; phylum Streptophyta; class Magnoliopsida; order Fabales; family Fabaceae; genus Cicer; species Cicer arietinum. The sequence goes on along the minus strand of NC_021164.2, from coordinate 74,579,638 downwards.
CAAATCGAAAACATTTGAGGCTCAATTATGTGTTCCAATTCCAAGGCCCTCCTCCTGCTCATAAATATTGCCTTGTCACTGCAAAGGTAAATCTATAGTTTATACTTTAGCATATTTAAGTTTGAATAATATACAAGCTTTTATTTATGTAGGGTACAAATGGTAACCAACGAAACACAAAACCAAATAGTGTGATTTGTGCTGATTGTGATGGAAACGGTAAGACCTCTGCTCTAATGTGTAAACTGTTCTACCATGGTTCTTGTATTTGTGGTAATCATAACGAGAGAAAATGCACTTATGTTTGTGTATAATTAATAACAGGGGCTGTTCTGTGCTCTCAATGCAAAGGTAGTGGAGTGAACTCTGTTGATATTTTCAATGGACAGTTTAAAGCTGGTGACTCCTGTTGGCTTTGCGGGTGGGTACCTATATTTTATGTGCATTGAATTCTATTAAATGATAAAAAAAAAACTATTTATTAGGCGAGTTGTTAATAAACTTCAGTTAACGGCGAATCATTTGAAAAAAATTTAGTTTAAATATTGTCTAGAACAGTTTTTTGTTGGATTTTACTTACCTTCCCGACAAACCTTTGAGTTACTATAGCCTATTCCTCGGATTAAAACAAAAGAATAATGTTGAAAACCTACTGGCTAATCTAGCTTTGTGAATGCAAACTTCTTGAATATAGAAGCCTTGCACTCTCCTAATTAATGTCTAGCTCAACTTTTTCTAGTTCATACTTGAAGAAGGGAATTTTGCAAGTGGTGTCAAATGAATCCTCTATTAAATTCAGACGTTAAGGCTGATGTGTTTGTCACACCATCAAATTCAAAATCCCGAATTTGATAATAAAACTTGACATCATCAAAAATCCAAAAAAAAATCATAAAAAAATCCAGAATTTCATGAAAATTCATCTCCTCCATTCTCTCTCATCAATCAACCTAACAATAAACTCCAACAACATCAATTCCCCAAATAAATAACTCAAAAATTTCATCATCTTTCATCAATCAAGGAAAAGAAAATCAAATTTGAAAAAGTTGATGGAGTTCTTTCTTTTCCAACTTCTGAGATCATACATTTGTCACTTTTGACATAGTAGACACCACCACCAATTTCCTCTCATAATCATCATTAATAATAACGAGTTAGATCTGATTTTAAAAAGTTTGGATTTTTGTTTTTCCTATTCAAGAATATTGTCATTTGTCATTATCATCAAAAGATACCCTTTGAAAACTTACATCACTATCTTCCACAAAATTACTAACAGAAGATGGGTCATTGGGAATGTGAATGAGGGTTACCTGGTGATCACTAAGAAGCTTGTTCCTTAGGGAATTGCTTCGGTCAATGGGCCGTCCAACCTGGGAAAAAGTTTGAAACTTTCTTGATGTGGAACGTGTTAGAAAGGGTTTCTTTATTTGAGAAAGAACCCCATCAACTTTTTCAAATCTGATTTTCCCTCTTGATGAAAGATATTGAAGATTTGAGATTTTTATTTAGGGCTTTGATGTTGTTGGAGCTTATGATTAGGTTGATTGATGAGAAAGAAATGGAGAAGATGGATTTTTTTTATGAAGATATAAGTTTTTTGGCTGAATTTTCTAAATTTTGATGATGCCAAATTTCATTATCAAATTGGTCCCTGCATACGTAGGAGGGATTCATTTGATAGATATGATGCAAATTGAGGGACGATTTAACTATTTCAAAAAATTTAGAGACAAAGTTGACAGATGATCACAAATTCAAGGACAAAATAACATATTAACTCCAAAAATAACCATTTGTTTTCATATTGGATTCCACAATGTTGTTAATTAGAGATTAATTCCACAAAAACAACCTAATTGAGACTAACAAAATCAGACTATACAATATTTGTAAATGCCTGTAATTGTTCATGTATTAATTATTTATAGTGGAGATAGAATGAAGAAAGGCATGAAGCCTTATAATATTCTTCTTAATTTTTTTCCTCCAGAGGTAGGAAGGAGATGTTATGTGGCAATTGCAATGGAGCTGGCTTTGTTGGTGGCTTCATGAGCACTTATGATCAGTAGGGAGGGTGCCAACCAGTTCAGTACATATATGCATATATGTTGTTGCTTCAAATACTTTCCACTCTTTAAATTTTCTGTTTCGTAATTCGTAGTTCACTTGTAGCCATAGTGGTTTCTAGAAAACAAATAAACAAAAACATGCAGGACACCATCATACTGATGCTTGAGGAAACATAAATGTTTTAATGTATTGCTTTTTAGTTCAATTCATATATCAAATATTAATTCATTATTACATACTTCATAAAATGGCAGAACATTAATTTACTTCTAAGGACTACTAAGAACAACATTACATATATATACTTTATCAGTAAACTGAGTAGCTTCAGATACAGGATCCATCACATGCTACTTTTTCCTTTTGTCTCCACAAGCTTCACCTGATATTTTACTCTTTGCATTTGAGCTGCAAAAATTCTGCAAACATGAGTTGTTTTCAATCACCTTGCAAAATTGCAAAGACTAATTAGAAAATGCTTACCGTCGAGCTTCGACCTCGAATTTCTTCTAATGTTTGCAATGCTGATAAAGTTAGCTTGATGAATGCATTCTCCATATTTTCAATTTCAGAAAGTTCTTTAGGAACATGCATCAGCTTCTCTTTATTTTCATCAACAATCATATTGGACTTGGAGCCACACCCTTGTTCCTCACTAGTTGATGAGCTTGGACAAGAAGCTCCATCATTCTTGGTGAAAAGAATGCTTAGTATCATCTCACACTCCTTAACGAGGACATTAAGCACATCAGTTTCGAAAAAGGGTTGGTTCAGCACTTCTTGGATAAAAGGCAAGCGGAGTAGTGCACCGGTTCGCTTATCATGTTTCTTTATTATCTTCACTAGACCTGCATAAACATTAAGTTTCCGCAATATATTGTATGAGAAGGCATGGTTTATGAGTAATTATTCCTACACATCAGCATATATATAATCTAATAAATTTTTCTTTTAAATGAATTAAGAAACACAAGTCTAACAGTTAAACTACTCATGCCTGTGTAGTTAAGTGCACTATAGTTCATTAACAAAACCATCTCTCCATGAAAATCCACTATTTCTCTTCCTAATGACATCAACTCCACATCTGAATAATCCATGGCTCTGCCAACCCTGTCTTGCAACTCCTGCATGCAACACAAACACCAACTACTGGTCTTGAAAAGTACAAAGCATTAATTGAAACCATCCATCATTCCACTTAAGTGCATGTGTGAATGGACAATGAATTTAGTAGAATCACAGTCTGCTACCGTAATTTTGGAAAAAATCACACTTTCTCATTTTGCTATATAAGTTAGAATGAAAAGAAACATGACTATTGGATTTAAATGCAAGTTATAATTTGTAACTATCAATTTGAATAATTGAAAGGAACTACAGTGTCAGCGACATAGACACAATTAATCGAGCTCTGTAATTAAACCTTGTGTGTTATTTCTTTTGAATCGGATTGTTTTCCTAACATCTTATTTTTCTCTTTATATATACATACCCTTCATACCCAAAGGGTGTTAGAAATTATTTTTTTCAAATACACAAATAGGCTACCTATAATCTTATCTTACCTTCCATTTGATGACGTATTCCTCTTCCTTGTTAACAAAGAAAACATTGAACTTATCAATTTCGACCTCCAATAGGTAAAGAAAGTGGTTGACCTGGTCAACGTCCAACCCGAGAGGAGTTTGAGCATCTTTGGGACACATAACCTTCAATTGTTTCTTCAAGATTTTGTAAGACAAGAACTTGTCACGCCATTCGGGCAGGGTCTGCTCGATCAACTTCTTCAAGATCTTCCAGAATTTCATGGCAATGTTAAGGATATGTTCCTCGCTTTTTACACAAGAAGGTGATCAATGTTTGTTAATTACTATTAGTGGCCAAATGGAGAGAAGTGAAGTGTATTTAAACCGAATAAATTAGGAGCTAATATTGTTCTATGTTCAAAACATGCATTGGTTTCACCGATTTTATAATATAATATAATATAATATAATATAATATAATATAATATAATATAATATAATATAATATATAGATATATAATAATTGTATACTATTCTGTTATTTTGTTTTTTGTCTTGTTAGATTTAGAATATTCTGTTGAACCAACCTAGTGCCACTCCATGGTGCTTGGATAATGCCATGGTCATAGAATGCACCGTAATGATTTATAATATGCATTGTTATCTGTCGCGGCCTAAAATTTCGAGTTTTCATCGAATTCAATGGAGTCGCCACCAAAATTTATTTTAAAATAGGGAAAATATTGGGAAACCCTTAAAAATGAAAATGGTCTCTTTGAAACCAGATTTTGAGTTCGGGAGTCGATTATGCGTAGGGAAGGTATTAGCACCCTACGACATCCGTTAAAATACGGTTACCTTTAATTAATTGTGCAAAATTATATCAACTTAAATATATTTATTTTTCTTTATTATTAAATATGAATATAAATTGTTTTTTATAAATGTGATTTTTTGAGATAAAAGTGTGTTAAAAAAGAAAGGAAAAAAAGAAAGTTTTTATTAGTGTGCTTGACAAGAGTGTGGTCTTGCTCCTACGTATCTCCCGGTGCGATGGAGAAATCAAAGCTACGTAGTTCTTGGTAAAAAAATGTGAATGCGTTGATTGCTTTTAAATAAATTGTATTTTGTTACTTAAAAAAAATAATTTTGACGAACATAAAAAAACTTGTTTGATTTGAATAATTATCTTAAAATATGAATTTTAAGACGATCGAATTGTACAACTCGTGTCTCAAAATCCAAGGAGTAAAAAGATGTCACATCTAATTTAATCCTCTTAAGAATATTTTATTTTTTATTTTTAAATTGAATTTCAAAACAAACAAATAGTTTAATTTGTATCTTAACAACTTCAAAAATAATAGTAATAATAGTAATAATAATAATAATTAAATAAATTTTTTTTTAAAAGGATAAGTTTTAGAGTTATCAAAATATATAATTTGTATTATGTAACTCCGAGATTAAAAGATTTTAATTAACTTTAAATAATTTTTATGATTTATTTGTTTATGAATTTTTAGTTTATTAAATCATTTGTGATTATGAGATTTAGAACCATCAAATTGTCACAATTTGTGTTCTAATAACTCAAAGATTAAAAAGATGTCACATCTAATTAACCTTACAATATTCGATTATAGTTTTATCTTTACCCTTTTAAAATAATAATAATAATAATAATTGATGTTAAAAATTAAATAAATTTAAATAATTCTACGAAATAAGCTCAATAATAAACACACCTAAAAATAAAATAAACGGTAAAAAAAAAATATAGACTTGTATTGTTATTTATTAAATAAATAAAAAATAAAAATACCAGATTAATAAAATAAAAACTATATACAAATTGTGAACTCTTTCAAATACTTTTTAGTGAATCAAATGATGAAAGCATAACTCATTTAATATTAAATAGCATATTAATATCATTTATAAGTGAAATGAATTATGTTTATTACTAATTAGTCATTATTTATATTAAATCAAATTAAATTATGTTAAATGACCATCATTATTAAATTAAATAATTATTATTATTTAAGTTAAATGAAATAAAATAGTAATTTACAGCATTACATACACACATGTTACTTGATATTGCCTCACGTGATATTAGAGAAAAAGAAAGTATGGATGGCAGGTTGCTAGTGTCATTTCTTATGCGAATACCAACACACTAATAATAGAGTTAGCAGTAGGATAACAAATGCTGAGGCCAGTAGTGATAATATGGGGAAATATCTTCACAAAATAATAATAAATAAAAACCAAAGAAATCATCATAGCCTTATAAGCCAAACCAGAGAAACAATAAAACTAAGATTTCAAACAAAACACCCAATGTCAAATAAAACAAAGTTTCCAACAAATCAAGCTCTTCTTCCAAATCTTAGTTATTAACATAGTGATGTTTATATCTTCCAAATAACATAAAGCACAACAAACTTAAAGAGAGTAAAAAAAAAATACTTGCCTTTCTAAATATCGGCCACAGTGAAGATGGAGGCTACGGCGGCGCGACTGAACTGAAAGTAGTAACGATCCTCTTATCTATCTTATCTTTTAATAGATTTTTGTGGGTTGTGTTGTTAAAATGAGTTTGAGTTTTGGTTATGGTTATGAGTTGGTTTGAAGAAGGATTGTGGTGGACTTTTTCCAAAACGTTTCTTTATCTTCTCTGTTTTGGTTTTTTACAACATTTTCTCTCTTTTTTCTTGATTTATTTCAGAAGCAAAGAAAATAAATCTTCTATTTTCGAAATCTCACCTCCTCCCTTCAAATGAATTTTTATCTTCTTCTTATAGACTAAAATAGTGACATGTTGTATTCATAAAATAAAACAAAGTTCTGAGTTTTATTTATTTGACAGCAACATGTCCATAAAATAAAAGAAAGTTATGGGTTATCATTGTTTTGCAGCAAGATGTCCATAAAATAAAAGAAAGTTATGGGTTATCATTGTTTTGCAGCAAGATGTCCATAAAATAAAAGAAAGTTATGCAAGTTATGTGATTGAGTGTAGGAATGGTGAAGATATAATTGGGACATTAACAATGATTTTGTGATTGAGTGTAGGAATGGTGAAGATATAATTGGGACATTAACAATGATTTTGTGATTGAGTGTAGGAATGGTGAAGATATAATTGGGACATTAACAATGATTTTGTGATTGAGTGTAGGAATGGTGAAGATATAATTGGGACATTAACAATGATTTTGTGATTGAGTGTAGGAATGGTGAAGATATAATTGGGATAAAATAAAAAATTAAAATTCAAAGATTAAAATTAAAAATAAAGGACGAATACTGATTATGTTTTTTTTGTTTTGTTTTTATTATTATGAAAATAATTTTTAATTATTGGGACAAAATTGAGGTACTACAATAAAAACACAAGAGAACTCTCTAAGGCGTACGCTTTTTTAGTTGAGGTGGGATATGTTTGCACATGTGGAAGAAATACTATGAAGTGACATGAGAGTCTGTTTTAAATATATATAATAGATAGCAATATCAATTACAAAGAATGAAGTTTAAATTGTGATTATTTTTTAAAATGTTAAATTATGCTTCTAATTTAAATAATTCAAGATTGATGTTGGTTACAAATAAAAATTCAGAACGTTCTGGATAAGTTAAAAACGAATAAAACAAATTATTTCAAGGTGATATGTGATAGTGAGTGAGAAATAAATAAAGATATAGATAATAATATCACACAATGATGTATCTTGGTTAATCCAATGTGAGCTACATTCAGTTCTCACAATTTGTGAGTTTTTCACTAATGTGTTTGACACAAGAACGTTCTTGTTTTTTCACTATCTTTCTTGATCTCTTTTGATCAATTACATAATTCATCTTTCAACCTTGAAAGAGTTTTTACAGTTATATTGCAGCCCGTAAAGGATTTTTACAAAATACTCAAACTATCTTAAGAGATAAAATTGAGTTTCAAATGGTGTGTATGATAAAAGGTTTTAGGATCAGAATCTACTCAACACTTGTTTGAGATTGATTGTCAGCAATAACTAAATAAAGAAATCCTTGAGTATAGTAAGAGAAAGATGAAGTTTTATCGATTGAAGAGTTTTGTTTGTATGAGTATGATTGATTAAGTATTGGAATAATTGCACTGAAAACTCTTGTTGTTGTCTCCATCTTGATGTTCTTTTTATAGGAATAGAGAAAGTTAGTAAAGACTCATTATAGTCGTTACTAATCTTAGAGGAAAACGTTCATCCAAAGTTAGATCTAATATGCATGTGTGTTATCCAATCCAAAACGTTATTGGTTTTGTGTTGTATGGAAAACATGGATGAATGATTTAATAGTTGTCTAGTGTCAGTTCTTTGTCTTAGAGGCATGATGAGCTTTCTACAAAAATTGCAGCAAGAGTGTCATTTCGTCCTTGCTCACAATTCATTAATCTGGAGATCGATCTGATTATTGATATGATGACAAGTTTGTTTCTTTAGGCCTCCAGCTTGAATATTGAGATTGATTATAATTTTGAGTAGTCTTGATATTCTTTTATCTTGAAGTTTGAACTATGGGTAATGATATGTTTTAACTTTGTCCTTAAAACGAAATGACCAGAATGATCATTTAGTAAACCAGAATGATCTTGATAAACCATAATGATCATTTTGATAAATTATAATGATCTTGATAAACCAGAATGATGTGGTAATCAATTTTCAGCTCAATTAAGGTATGATGTTCTTTGATTTAATTCATGGTGAAACCGTTGATTGTTTTATGAATGTATTTGATCTTCTATCTTTTAGTAACTCATTTAAAAACACAAGTTAAATAGAAACATAATCATGATTAGAGATTCATAATTTTGCCTCAATACTACCTACATTTGGTAATCAATATATATATTAGATTAATAAAATTTGATGTATTTGATCCAAAATTTAAATCAAATACATCACTTTATATTCACCCAAAGTTGTTTATATTTAAAGTCGGCACTTCATAAAAAAATACTAAGTGGAGTTTAGTAATAAACTTACATTATTATTAAAATAAAGAAATATATTTCACTAACACATGTTCTATCTTTTATGATTATTATTATTTTTTTAACAGTGGAACCCAGTTGTCATATAAAAGAGATAAAGTAACTATTCAGATATCATGTCTAATAGACACTTTCTTTTGTTCTTTATCTAATAAGGGTTGCTAATAAATTAGGTCTATATTAGCTAAAATAATCCACGTTGAAGATGTTCTAAGTGCATATAAACATCAAAGGTTCTCGCAGAAACCAAAATATACAAAGCAGTGATATACAAACACCTCATATTTTTCAATATCATATATTAGCCCTTTATTTTCTCTTTATATCTATTTATATCATATTATTAACATATCACAAATATTACCTTACTCTCTTTATTTCATTCTCTTTCAAAATGTTATTTGGGTGTATTGATGTTCATGAAATAATTTCCCAACATTGAGGGGGAAAAACTTCACACTTTCAATTGTAAAAAAAAAAAAAATCATTAGTTTAAACATACATCTCACAAGAGACATTACTTTATGAGCTGAAAATCTGATGCGAATATATAGTTACAAAATCAGGAATTAATATTCAGGGGATCATGATCAAAATATCAATATTTATATAAGAGTAAATAATCATTTTAATTTCTTAATTTTGTGATGTGCAACTGCTATATTCTTGAATATATTGAAGTTAGACACACTATATAATTATTATTTTTAAGTAATTTTATAAATCAAATTAACTAGTAAAATATATATTTGATTACTAAATTAACTAATAAAAAATGTATTCAAATATTAAAATGACTAACAAAATACACATTTAGTTATATTTGTATGTATTACTTAATAATTTAGTTAATAAAATACCAAATAATAAATGATGATGTAGATCTCAAATGAATCTATGAAATTTGGTGGTAGCATGACACATAGGTACTAGAGTCAATTCAGACATCCTTCCGTTCATTCGATGATCTGTTTGGGTCAGGTCGTATAAAATATTTTGATGACAAATATACGCTTTCATAATTCACTGCTGACTCATATGCCCCCTCCAACGGCAATCCCCACAAGAATAATTCATTGCTGACTCAGACCGTCCTTTCATTTCCGCCACCTGCTACTTTTCTCAAGTTTCAATTACCTTCAATAATTTCTTTTTTGACAATAATTGCCTTCAATAATATGAGTGTAGTATTTTTTTTTTTGTATTATAAGCTTTTCTATATTATAAAATAATAATTTTATTAAATTAATCCAAGTTAATATTGATGTATTTTTATACTAAATAAATAATTTTTATTTATTTAAGTTGATATAAATTATATTAATTGAAAATATTATAATTTAAAGTTGCTCAAACGACAAATGATGAATTTATGAATAAACTCACAACATTCGAGTTAATAGCACAAAATGATAAAATATTTATAAATGCGACAAAATTTACAAATATATTAAAATTGAACGGTCTAAAATAGTGATGCGTTTAAAGTTGTAATGTTTACAATAGTAAATTATTGATTGAATTTGCATTTGATTAAAATATATTTATCAATCTAAACCAAATAACACCACAATCAAACTTAAAACTAAAGCGTCATACTAAGACAATAAAAAAAATACAGAATCGCACAAAAACGACAACAAAATATGTGTGAAAATAATTTATTTATATGAAAGAGAATAAAAATAATTTAGAGTGATAAATTCAGATAAAAAATTAACTATAAATCACTACTATTTGGTGAAAAACCAGTACCATTAGAAAAGAGGAGACGAGAACAATCATATGACCTAATTTAGCTTTATAATCAACAATAATACCATACAGTACAACACAAGATTAAAATGTCAAGTTAGAAAACTAACTATGTATTTAAAGTAGTGGATTGAAATAATCATATCAATTAAAAAACGAGACATGTGACTTTTTTTTTCCTTTCGTTATTATTTCTCATCAAACATTTATTATTTTTCTATCATTACCTTTAAAATTGAGTGTAGTGTTTAAAATGTTGTAAGTTAATTCACTTAAAATAATATTGATATATTTATTATCACTCTTAAGCGTAAAGTAAAGGATAATAATTTATATAATGTTAATTAAATTATACAATTAAAAAAATAATATTATATTAAAAATTAAATGTAACACTCATCCTAAAAAATATTATTTTTTTTAAATAAAACATTTATAATGAGAAAAATGAAATAGTCAATAATAAGGATGGTAGATAAAGTTAAAATTATATTTATTATAATTAATATAATATTAATTAGATTATACAATTAAAAATACTATTAATTTACAAGTAGATAAATTCGTCGACAAATACTAAACAATTATCAATATTTCAAATCCCGATTCCGTCTCCAATTTTGAATTTCAAAAAATTATGGAATCCATACGTGCTTTTGTTGAAAGCAATTTTGTTGCTGTCAAAGTTAAGACGAGTTAGAGTGGATAATTGTACTTACGAGTTCTAACTTATATTGGCAATTTGACATGCCTAGTCACTAATTCAATCTCCAATGCCAACACACATGGCCGGCTTTTTGTATTTTTATTTATCAAAATATTATGCATCACAAGTTTATTACACTATTACCTCAATTTAATTTACATAAGACATGGTCCAAAATTTTCTATTTTTATGTGGCTGGTTTAAGTTCCACCCCACCGCTCCCTCCAATAATTAATGTTTTATATTAATTATTGAAAACCAAACAAAACAAATGAAACAGAAAGACCTGATCCAGTTCATTACGCTTTGTTTCTCTTGACACATATTTCGTCAAGAATATGATATGATGTTGCCCCTTACCTATCTTAACATAATGCATGTTTCCACATGCATCTCCGAGTGGTCTTAACAAGTTCCACATGCCCCCTTATGATATACGACAATCCTATATCATTATTTCATCAATAAATTTTTACATACATCTCTCCTTTTTTTATCCGAGCTAGCTAATCATAGCAATTTTATTAGCACATTACTTGTCACAACCTGATTTATTCATTATCCAGTAAGGAATGCTGTCCACAAAGGGACACTAGTGACCAATTGTTCATGCGAATTACGAAGCCAGCCAACTAACCAATATCAAACTGCAAAGATTCGAGTAGTATTTAATCAACAAATAATATATAACAATACTATGATCGCATCTAAAAAAATTAAAAAAAGTGATGGTACTAAAAACCAAGTCAATATTTTTTAAATTAAACTTGATGCACCGTCTTTAGAATTAAATTTAACGCATACATTCAAATAATTCTTAGAGTGAAATGACGATAATGATAGTTTAATTTTCAACCATTAATTATCAGATTTTAGTGCCTTTATTCTGAAATGCAAAGAGCTATCTTTATTAAGAATTATGGTTGAGCTTAAGAAAGAGAAAAATAATTAAAGAGAAAAATAAACTTAAAATGATTATTTGATGAATTGTTGTTACAATTAGAGTATGATGCACTTTTATATAGTGCAATTAATGTAACTAACCTAACAACTTACACATAACCATAAGTAATTTTAACTACCTCTAATAATGTCTATGATAATGTTACACATATCCAATTAATGAAAAATTTATGAGATTAATTTTTATATATTTACAGTGTATTTTTTTTTACACATATCCAATTAAAATATGTCAAATAAGTATTTATAGAGATATTTAATGAATTAATCTACAATGGTGACATTATAGAGAAATTTGGTTGAATAAATGTGTAAAAAAGTTACATTGTTAATGTAAACAAACTAAATTCAAAAATTATCATGCCGAATTAAACTATGTATTAAATGTATATTTCTAAACTAAGGCGACCACATTTCATGATGCAATTAATTTTTTTTATTGAAATTTAGTATCAACAGTATCTCGTACAAAATTATCTCTAGTCAAGAAACTTGTGCCAAATAAAAGAGAGACTTTTATTGATAACCAAGTATATGTTCAAGCCCATATTATTAATAGTATGCAGTAATTTTTTTTTATTATAAAAAAATCATATATAAATACATCATAAATAAGAAATTTTGAACTAGAATCTATAATTCATTATTGAGGCTCTGTAGAACTTTAGTTATCAAGAAATGTCTAAAGTTTTGAATTCCAACTATTAATGAATTTTATATAAGATCAAATTAATCGAAAATACCAAATTTGGTATTTGGTTGAACCAATCACTACAAGTTTCATTTACATCTAGATTATCCACAAACTTTGAATGGTGGGACGAGATAAATATGAGCCTACTTGATATTAGTCACACCATTTATAATTTTCAACTTGATTAATTCATAAAGTAAGTGTCATATGAGTTTTTTTTTTGGAGAACTTAATTTGACAATGTCAAAAAAAAAAATTATAAGCTATAAATTCCTTTTAATAACAATCATTTATAAACTTATAGTTTATAGTGTTTTTTGATAGGTTTAATTACATTTTTTGTTCCCCTATTTTATTGAATCACAAAAATAGTCTTTTCATTTTATTTGTCTCAAGTTTTGACCCCGCAAACACAATCTTGATCCAAAACTTGATGAAATGTTATTTTTTAATAATGTGTCAAAAAAAAGATGACGTGAAAGATTTAATGTGGATTAATTATATTTTATTATTATTCCAAAGTTATAAAATACATTTTCTATTTTTAAAAACAAATTTTCTAATTTATATTACATCATTTAATTAAAAAAACTTAAAAAAAAAACACATTCTTATTCGTATTCTAATCTCTAATTTCATTTCATTCCATCTTTTATCTTCTTCCCCTTCCCCTTCCTCTTCCTCTTCTTCTTCTCATCCTCAGTCGTCATCATCAATGAGCACCTTGAAGCTAAAGATGGTGTCAATAACGAACCCTAGCGATACCGCGAAGAAGGCTGAGATGGTGGATCTCAAAAACAGAAGTGACTTCATATTCATTCAAAGGTTAATACCTTCGGAGCAGTCATGAAAATCTTTGCTCTAGATCATTTTTTCTTCATCTCAATCCTCCCTGAATTCAGAACTTCCTAAAAAATCTCATATTTCTCTCCAATACTCTTAACTATTAATCTCAATCTGTAATTTATTTATTTTGTGATAATTATAATAAAATATCTTGGTTTTGTTTTACATATATCAAGTTAGTTAACCATGTGCATATTCATGGGATGATTATCCAAGACATCTTGGATGCTTTAAGGATAATTTTTAATCAACATTGGCTCTTGGCTAATGAATTTTTTTACTTGATTTTGTTTTTGTTGACGACGGAGAAGAAGAAGATGGAATGAAAAAAAGTAGAGATTATAATATGAATGTGTTTATTTTTTTATTATTATTATTATATTTTTGTAGTTAAATGATGTAATAAAATAGAGAATGTGTTTTTAAAAATAGAAAATGTGTTTTACAAATTTGGAATAATAATAAAATATAATTAATTCACATGAAATATTCCACATATTTTTTTTTTGACACATCATTAAAAAAGTCATACTTCATGATTAATAAAATAGGAGGACCAAGATTGTATTTAGAGAACAAAATTTGGGATAAATAAAATGGAGAGACTATTTTCATGATTAAACTAAAATAGGAAGACCAAAAGAGCAATTAAATATTTTTTATAAGTTAATTTAAGTAGTTTATGAATTTGTAATTTATCATTTTTTCTTTCAATTTACCTTTACTAATGTAACTAAAATCATTTTTTACTCTTTATAATTTATTTTTTACAATATAAAATAATAATTAATTTATAAAATTTAAAATAATTTTAATAAAAAATAGTTTATTTATTATAATTTTAAATTATTTATGAATAATTTAAATATTAAAATAATGAATATTTTAAAATGAATAATTTATTTAATTATTTAAATTAAAAATAAATAATAAGATAAATAAATAATATATCAGATCGATAAAATTTAAATTAATAAAATTTAAATAACTACTTTAAAAATATTTTAAACATCAATTGATAAAATTTATTTTTAATTCATAATGTCTTTTTATGTCATTTTGCATATGTCATTTTATATTTTATATTTTATATTTTAAGCTATTGGAGCCTCTAACATTTTCAAAGACTTCAATTAATATAACAGCATTCAAAACTAATCATAATCTAATAATTCAATAATTCAACCCGATGTCACTAAGATTTTTATGAGGATTTGAACGTTTCAAACTAGTTTTAACGCCCGCGCATTGCACGGGAAGGAATTTACTGAGTATTTTATTTAAAAATAATAAGAATCATAAAAACTAAATTAAATAATTCAAGTTTTGAAGAGATAAAATCACATAACAAAAATAATTAAACATCAAATGATAAAATGAAATTTGTTTGAGTCCTTTGTACATCGACAAAACAACAAGCGAAGACATAAAAATTTCCCTCACTAACTTGAAATTTGTAGTTAACTGTTTTTTTAACTGAAGCATAGATCATTCCTCCCTAATTTTTATTTTAGAATAAACATCAAGTTTGTAAACTAAAACTAACACAAAGAAACAAACCTAGCACATAATATTAAAAAAAATTCATTACGTAATACTAACATAAAACATTTAACATAATAAACATAAAGATTCAGAAACAAACTTAAGTCATATAAAAGTTGATAAAAAATATTAAGGAAAAAAATTAAGATAATGTCTATAATAAGTTGAATAAAAGATACAAATAACTTAAGCTAACACAAATAAATGTTTTAACTTTAACTTAAAAAACCAAATAAATTGAAGCAAAAACTTATACAGCAACATTAAACCATAATAGCTCCCGTGAAGTTTGAAAGGTATAGTAAAAAATAAAACCATAATAGCTCTGATGCAAAGAGGACCGTTTTGATAAGAGTGGGACTGAGAGATATGTTTCAAATTGTATTTTCACCAATTTGGGGTGTTTTGAGAAAAAGATGAAAAAACTCTAATCTTGAACAAATGAACATGGTACAAGGCGTGGTAAAGTTGTGGGTGTGGTTTATTAATGCAAGGAAGACAAAACCCTAAAATTGCAAGAGTAAGGCATTGCTAAAAAGAGGATGCAAATACTGAGTTTGTAATCTAACTATTAGGGTAGGGGTGTTCAAAAAAACCAACAACTGAACCAAACTGCATAACTGAATTGAACCAAACTGTTTTTAAACTGAAACGACTTATAAAAATTGAGAACCAAACTGTTTTTTTAAAAACAGTTTATTAACCTAACTAATTTTTAAAAACTAGAACCGAACCATTTTTCAGTTCAATAAAAGTAGAACAAAACCTATTTTTTTAGAAGTAATTAGGCTAATTATGTAAAATTTGGCCTATAGGAACAAAAAAAACTTATAGAAATAAAATAGTTTAGTTCAATTTAATTCAAAAGCAGTTCGGTTCGGTATCATTTGTATTATAACAATTCAATTTAATTCGAACAAATAAAATTAAACTAAACTAAAATCAGTTTGATTCGATTCAAAGCAATAAACTAATTCACCGATTTATAAAACAAGTTCGGTTCGATTCAATTTTTTTGAACTGAAAATCTATTTGATTCATGTTTCAAGTAGTTCTAGTTTATAACTGAACTTTGCCTGCTCTTATATAAGAGGAGGCAAAATTAGGGTGGGGGGAAAGTGGGCCGTGCAGGGTGTATGTTGTGTAATCCGGCCCATTCAAAAAATTATGTTTGGCCCATTGTGTAAGCATGGCTCATGGCTGTTGCGTTAATTTTTTTATTAATTTATTTATTCTTTAAAGGGTAAAAGGTACAATAGCACGTTAACACTTGTTATATGTAGCTGGCTTAAAAATTGGACACTTGAAAAGTTTTGCCATTTGAATGCACTCAAGGTGTCTAATATTAAAGGTGATTTATAATAGGGTGGTCAACTACTAGGTGTGTTTTAAAATAATTGAGTCATTTGATCATTTTATACATATTAAGAAAAATGTATAAATGAAAGAAAAAATATTATTTTTAATAAATTATTTTTGTTAGATATTGATGAATTATCAATGTTTTGAATGTACAATAGAATATATTGCATTGAACATGATACAAGTAATATTAATTAAAAAGTAGATGAAAAAAAATTATTGAAAACTAAAAGGTGATTCATTTTGCGACAATTTGTCTTTTGTGAATGGATCAATTATTATGGGAGAAGGGAAGTACAATAAATTATACAGAGAAATATGACTAATTTAAATGAGATTTATCCCTCTTAATGGCAAAAGTGATATTCTCAGATCTCTATATTAGTGTAAGACGACTAAAAAAACGAAACTCTTGTACAAAAGTTTTGCTACTCAATAGCCCTATATGATTGGATCAATTTTCGCAGTTTGAAACAATTAATTTATATATAACCAAATGTGAGTCATGCTAACAAATCTCTTTAGACATTTGTTAAAAAAAATGAAAATAAAATAAAAAATAACTTTTGAATGAGAAATATGAATTTTTTCAATTTTAAAATATGAACTATACAAATTGTAAAATTTATTTTCTATATTTAGATGTCCAAAGATATTTGTTAGTGTTAACAATGAAAAGAGGAAGAAAGAGGAAGAAGAGAAACAATCGCTCTAAGTTTCATAACATAGAATGAACCAAACTTCAATTAATAGGGTTACAATGAGTATATATACTTAAGTTTTGTTCAAACTCGGGTATAAGGTTCCACTCATAAGTGTGTGTCTTAAAAAAGTGTAGGTGTTGAATAAACATAATTCAATAAATCCATAATACTAACAAAACATATATACATATATAAAATAAATAGATAAATAAATAACATAAAATAAAAAAAAAAAAGAATAAAAAAACTACTAGCCTAAAAGAAAATTATAATGTTAACTAATACTTATTAAAAAAATAAAAAACACAAAGAAAATGAAAATGAAAAACAAGCAAATATAGAAAAAAAGTTAGAAAATTATGCACAATTAAATTTTAGGCTTGACTCTCGAAATTTCCCCAGTGGAGTCGCCAGCTGTCGCAGCCTAAAATTTCGAGTTTTTCATCGAATTCAATGGAGTCGCCACCAAAATTTATTTTAAAATAGGGAAAATATTGGGAAACCCTTAAAAATGTAAAAATGGTCTTTGAAACCAGATTTTGAGTTCGGGAGTCGATTATGCGTAGGGAAGGTATTAGCACCCTACGACATCCGTTAAAATACGGTTACCTTTAATTAATTGTGCAAAATTATATCAACTTAAATATATTTATTTTTCTTTATTATTAAATATGAATATAAATTGTTTTTTATAAATGTGATTTTTTGAGATAAAAGTGTGTTAAAAAAGAATGGAAAAAAAGAAAGTTTTTATTAGTGTGCTTGACAAGAGTGTGATCTTGCTCCTACGTATCTCCCGGTGCGATGGAGAAATCAAAGCTACGTAGTTCTTGGTAAAAAAATGTGAATGCGTTGATTGCTTTTAAATAAATTGTATTTTGTTACTTAAAAAAAATAATTTTGACGAACATAAAAAAACTTGTTTGATTTGAATAATTATCTTAAAATATGAATTTTAAGACGATCGAATTGTACAACTCGTGTCTCAAAATCCAAGGAGTAAAAAGATGTCACATCTAATTTAATCCTCTTAAGAATATTTTATTTTTTATTTTTAAATTGAATTTCAAAACAAACAAATAGTTTAATTTGTATCTTAACAACTTCAAAAATAATAGTAATAATAGTAATAATAATAATAATTAAATAAATTTTTTTTTAAAAGGATAAGTTTTAGAGTTATCAAAATATATAATTTGTATTATGTAACTCCGAGATTAAAAGATTTTAATTAACTTTAAATAATTTTTATGATTTATTTGTTTATGAATTTTTAGTTTATTAAATCATTTGTGATTATGAGATTTAGAACCATCAAATTGTCACAATTTGTGTTCTAATAACTCAAAGATTAAAAAGATGTCACATCTAATTAACCTTACAATATTCGATTATAGTTTTATCTTTACCCTTTTAAAATAATAATAATAATAATAATTGATGTTAAAAATTAAATAAATTTAAATAATTCTACGAAATAAGCTCAATAATAAACACACCTAAAAATAAAATAAACGGTAAAAAAAATATAGACTTGTATTGTTATTTATTAAATAAATAAAAAATAAAAATACCAGATTAATAAAATAAAAACTATATACAAATTGTGAACTCTTTCAAATACTTTTTAGTGAATCAAATGATGAAAGCATAACTCATTTAATATTAAATAGCATATTAATATCATTTATAAGTGAAATGAATTATGTTTATTACTAATTAGTCATTATTTATATTAAATCAAATTAAATTATGTTAAATGACCATCATTATTAAATTAAATAATTATTATTATTTAAGTTAAATGAAATAAAATAGTAATTTACAGCATTACATACACACATGTTACTTGATATTGCCTCACGTGATATTAGAGAAAAAGAAAGTATGGATGGCAGGTTGCTAGTGTCATTTCTTATGCGAATACCAACACACTAATAATAGAGTTAGCAGTAGGATAACAAATGCTGAGGCCAGTAGTGATAATATGGGGAAATATCTTCACAAAATAATAATAAATAAAAACCAAAGAAATCATCATAGCCTTATAAGCCAAACCAGAGAAACAATAAAACTAAGATTTCAAACAAAACACCCAATGTCAAATAAAACAAAGTTTCCAACAAATCAAGCTCTTCTTCCAAATCTTAGTTATTAACATAGTGATGTTTATATCTTCCAAATAACATAAAGCACAACAAACTTAAAGAGAGTAAAAAAAAATACTTGCCTTTCTAAATATCGGCCACAGTGAAGATGGAGGCTACGGCGGCGCGACTGAACTGAAAGGTAGTAACGATCCTCTTATCTATCTTATCTTTTAATAGATTTTTGTGGGTTGTGTTGTTAAAATGAGTTTGAGTTTTGGTTATGGTTATGAGTTGGTTTGAAGAAGGATTGTGGTGGACTTTTTCCAAAACGTTTCTTTATCTTCTCTGTTTTGGTTTTTTACAACATTTTCTCTCTTTTTTCTTGATTTATTTCAGAAGCAAAGAAAATAAATCTTCTATTTTCGAAATCTCACCTCCTCCATTCAAATGAATTTTTATCTTCTTCTTATAGACTAAAATAGTGACCTGTTGTATCCATAAAATAAAACAAAGTTCTGAGTTTTATTTATTTGACAGCAACATGTCCATAAAATAAAAGAAAGTTATGGGTTATCATTGTTTTGCAGCAAGATGTCCATAAAATAAAAGAAAGTTATGCAAGTTATGTGATTGAGTGTAGGAATGGTGAAGATATAATTGGGACATTAACAATGATTTTGTGATTGAGTGTAGGAATGGTGAAGATATAATTGGGATAAAATAAAAAATTAAAATTCAAAGATTAAAATTAAAAATAAAGGACGAATACTGATTATGTTTTTTTGTTTTGTTTTTATTATTATGAAAATAATTTTTAATTATTGGGACAAAATTGAGGTACTACATTATCCATTCATCATTGCAATTGTCGAGGAACTATGTTTGGACTCTCATTCATCTAGAATAGAATATCCGAATGTGCAAAATCTTGAATAAATAGAATATGCCATGGCATCATCTTTTTTTGGGTGAAATATGCAATGGCACCATATTGGTAGTGGGTCAATTGGCATACATTTAACAATTGTTTTTCTTTGGGTAAAATAAACTTCATTCAATTGTTAGAAAAAAATTATTAGTACAAATATAATGAAAATGTGTTACGGCATTCCCCATTTAAGAACAACACAAGTAAATAGGAAACTCAAGTACAAGACAACAATTAATACAAACAAAAAGAACAAGAGCCAAGATAATACCAAACCAACGCCTTTATACTAATAATTAAACTATTCTCTTCTACACGTGTGTAATGGTCAAGGAGAAAGATTGCATTTAAATACTTCAATTAAATTATTATTATTTTTGTTAGGGTAGATAATTGGAATATTCTTCATTTAAAAACTTTGTTGGGTCAATTTTGTAAATTTAAAAAGGTTTTAGATTGTATTTTAAATTCATTAAATTTAGTTTCAAGCTAACACTTTTCAAATTTCCATCATTTTAATAATTATCTAAATATTTATTAACCAAACAAACTAATTTACATATAAGAATTTGAATTATTCTATAAAATTACATTATTTCACAAAAAAATTCTCATCCGAGTGTGTTTGTGTGGAGTAGTTGAAAATTTTATGTAAATTGTAATTTTAAGCAATTTAAATTCTTCAATTGAATTCTATTCATTTACAATATCTTTTGTAACTTTGAAAAATAAATAAGGATTAATGTGTAAATTTTGAGACATATAATAACTAATTTACATGATTTGAAAAATTTATAGGACCGATTTGAGATCAACAATATATAGAGTAATTTCTTTTTTCAAATTCATACTTTTTAGATGGTATTTTAAATTTATTAAATTTAATTTTAACAAAATATCTTATTCAATCCTTTCAACTTTAAAAGTTATCCAAATTTATCATCTATTTAAAAAAAATTACTCTCTAAAATTATATTACTTCATAAAAGTATTTTATCTGGTTACGCTCTTAGTTGATAAAAAAAATTCACTCTTACAAAATTCTTTTGAATTGAGTTTGATGCTACTTTTAGAATATTGTTTTGGAGTTTCTTTTTTCATGTGTTACCTATTTTTATAGGAAGTTTATTTATAGAAAGAACACAATTTTTTTTAATTCTCTAAATGTGTTCTTCCAGACAAAACACCATCTTTGCATCTATCAGTGTATTCTCAGACGAGATTGTTGACTTTTTAAAACATGGAAACATAAAAATATGAGAATTCTACTATGCACTCCCACAGTTGTACCTGTCACCCTCGAGACACATGAAAAGACAATTTTACCTTTTAACTATAATAAGTTTTACAATTGATAGTTTCAGAAGTTTCAAAATTTCAAAACTTTTTGAAGTTTTAAATTTTTGAAATAAGGATTACATTTCGAAAATTTGGAAAGTTTCGAAATTTTCCAAATCAAAAAAGTTTCGAAACTATCCAAGTTTAGAAAGTTCCCAAATATGGAAATTCTTGAAATTTTCCTATTTCGAAAGTTTTCGAAAATTCTGAAAATTTTATATTTTGAAATTTTCGAGTGCCACTTATTTTTGATTTCGAAGATTTTTGAAAGTTTTGAATGTTAAGATATTTTTTCTAAAGTTTTGAAAGAGAGGTGAAAAAATAATAAATTAAAAAAATTGAAGGTTTTATAGATAGTTAAAAGGTCGAAATTGTACTTTCACATTGATTTAAAAAGTAACAAATTTAAGTGTGGAGGTACATGTGTTGAAGCAAACGAACCAGATAAGCCCTATGGCCCATGACCCACAAGAAATAGATCCTTCAAAAATTGATGGAAGAATATACAAGTGACAAACTTTGCTTTAAAATAAATACAAGTGACAAGTGACAATTCTACGGTGACATTTCTAATGATTCCTTTCAATATCCTTCGAATATTTTGTTGGGAAAAAACCAGAGATAATTAGATATAACTATTTCAATAATGTGGAATATTTTTCCCCACTTGTGCAGATAAATGGCTAAACAAGAAATCAAATTCCAAAAGCAAACTTCCTTCAAGAGAATAAAAACCACGAGACTTAGTTCAGTAAAAAAATTCACTATAATAATTAATGGGTACTCCAGAGTCTTCATAATAACACTAGAACATTAATCAACAATAACAACATCCTAACCACTTTGGGTATTCCAAAGTAACTCTCAGAGAAAATAAAACTACTCAAACTGTATATAGAGATAACAAACTCAATAATAGAAATAACTTATCAAAATTGTAGATCAAACGGAGCAAGTTTGCTACGCACATGTTACCATAACTGGAAGTCAATTGTGCAACTGTCTTTTTCTCTACTAAAATAGGGATTTCAAATCTTTTATTTTTCCTTCATATAGGTCAAGTCCAATAAAACACATTGTTTATTTTCTTCTTTTTTCTTATAATAATAATAATAATAATAATAATAATAATAATAATAATAATAATAATAATAAAATTGATGAATTTCACTTGAGGAGGGAACCCATGCAACATCTTTTCCTTTAAGTTATAAGATTATGTGTGAGGAGTTATTTGACATGTTTCGATCTTAAACCACTTGGTTATTGATATGTAGCAGTAGACATCTATAGACCACTTGAAATACCACATCACAACGTAGTAATGAAGAAGACATAACAAATTAATCCAATTTTTTCTTTAATTTTATTACCATAATTTAAAAATGAAAAGACTAATTTTCTTCAATTAAAGTTATGTAAGTATTTTAAAATGAAAAACTACTAGCAAATTGAGGAAACTAAAAGAAATGCTTAACTAGAGTCATTATTTATCAACCATTATGTATCTATCCAATCAATCTCTATAATTACACACAAATAATATACTACTTACACAAACATTATCGTAGACCATTTGAACCATTATCTTACCAATGATTCTATTTTTGGAGTATAATCCAAAAAAAAAAAAAAAAAACTTAACTCATTTAAATAAAAATTAACAATGCTAATAATTAGTTTAATCAGTTTCCAGATTCGAACTCGCAATCTCTTGTATTCCGTATCCATATTTAGTTATTAATATAGGCTTAGAAAAATGGTACAGCAACACAAAATAGTACGGCCACAAAGAGTCAAAGTCACACTCTTATTCTGATTCTCACTGACACTGACACTCACACACACCGCGCGCGTTGTGTTGTTTGTTGCAATCTTAGTGAAGAAGCTAACATAATCTAAAACAAACTAGTACTACACTTTTAACTTCACCCATCAACCCTCAATCTCTCTTCCATTTCACAATCGCAATTCTTCCCTTTACATCACTTACTACTTCCACATTTATTTCTTAATCGTAGGTGTGATTTTTTATTTTTTTTACATCACTTTCTTCAAATTTGGCACTTGCTTCTGTTTTCAATTCTCTCTATTTTATATATGTATTGCTATTCCATATTTTCATCAATGTATGCAGGTTAAGGATCCGCGAGGTCGCCAAGAAAACGTGAGGAGGTTGTTTATCTGAAACCATATTGTTTGTAGATTCTGTAAGTTGTTAGATTATTTTTAACTATGATTATGTCTTGTGAATTTTGCATGAATGGCCCTAATTAATTAATGAAATATTGCTGTTATTGTTGAAGTGAAGGAATATTGAAAGAAAATGAGTTAAATTAACTGTGATGAGTGAACATTGTTTGTATGTTTTAAGTCATGTATTAGGTGTATCTTTTAGGGTATCAATGTGTTTCTGTATGGCTAGTTTTTTTAAAATTCATATATATTCTTGTGAAGAAAGAATAGAGATGGGGGAAGGGTAGGATATTCGGGATTTGTCCGAGGAAGAAGATTTTCATTTCTATAGAAATTGTTTGAAGACAAAAATTAGGGTTTGATTGTTTTGTTAAAATATTTTGTGTTTTCATTTTCTAAAATGAGTGTTCATTTTACTTTTATGAGAGATTTTTGAAGGAAATGATTGTGATGGAGAGAAGATGAAATGATAGTTAAAGATGGTGTATTTGTGGAAATAATGAAAACAAATCTTTTGACATTTTCATTGTTTCCAGAAATGTAATGGATTATTTACTTCAAGAGTCTCTTATCTTATTTGTTAACAATTACTCCCTTTGTCTCATTATTAGCGTTTCATTTGAGTTGTACACAGTTTTTAAGAAAATGACTAGTTGTTTTGATTTCAATGATGAAATGAGTTTTATTTACTAAAATACCCATATTAATTGTAGTTAGTGGAGTAGTTGGATGAGTTGAGACACAATAAATAAATGTATATTAGTGGAAAATAGTAATTAATGTTTCATTGGTAATATAGGAGACATGTAATTTGAGACAAGTAAAGATTCCAAATGAGACACTTCATATGGACGGAGGGAGTAAAATTAACACAAAATTTAGAAAATGGAAATGTTTTCACAAATTAAATGGATCTTTAATTTGCAGAATTGTTCATATCATATGGAAGTGTAAAACCATGTTTAGATTTTGAGTTCATTTCTCTTTGTATCTATTTCCCTGTCTCTCTGTCTCAAGGTTCTTTGTAAAATTTTGGAATAGTTGATGACTGATTTGCTGTGTTTTTTTTACAAGATAAAAGAATTCCCTTTCCCATACCCCGTTTTTGTTTTTTATATTGACTATTGGTTTATGGTGGAAATCTCAATTTGTATGATTTGGAATTTACAGACTATTGGCAACATGGATTTAGAAGAAAGTGAAACAGATTCAGTGATGACTCAAGTTAGCATAGGCGGATTTGATAATGAAGTAAAGGCTTATGATCTTGTGTCGTTCCTGGAATCAAGAATTGGATATGTAGATAGATGTCGACTGAAGACTTCTTGTACTCCTCCAGAGTCATATCCAGAATTTAATATCACTAATACGGCACAAATTGAAACAACAGATGACTATAAGAAGGTGGCGCCTCATGCCTTTGTGCATTTCACTTTGCAGGAATCTGCAACTGAGGCCCTCAATGCTTCGGGTCAATGTGATCTGTTTTTGCATAATCAGCCACTAACGGTCCTCTGTGGGCCACAAAATCCAAACTTTCTGAATCGAAGGAGGCGAACTGCAACTCCTTTTAAGATGTCTGATGTAATTGTGGAAATTGGGACTTTGGTTAGCCCAGAGGAGTTTGTTGTTGCTTGGAGAGGACCTGATAAAGGGCTAAACTTTCTAGTAGACCCTTTTGACAGCATGTGCAAGCTTTGTTTCAATCGGGATACTGCTTTCTCATTCAAAGGAATAGCCAAAACAACAGTGATAAAGTGTGATTTTAAGGTGGGATTCTTGGTTAGAGATATAGAAGAGATCAAAAGATATGATGATACATCACATCTTGTGGTTTTATTACATCTAGCTTCATCACCTTTGGTTTGGTACAGAACTGCTGATGATGACATTGAAGAATCAGTCACAATTGATCTGTTGGATGACGATGATCCTTGGATTAGGACCACCGACTTTACCCCTAGTGGAGCCATTGGTCGATGCAATTTTTATAGAATTTCAATCCCACCTCGTTATGGTGCAAAATTGAATAAGGCCATGGAATATCTGAGATGCCAAAGAGTGCAACGAGTTCCGCTTAAACGGCCACTTAGGATACTTAATGAACCTGATTTTGGGGTGCCCATGTCAAGTGCTTTCTTCTACATAGATTTTCAGAAGGACATCACTTTTGATATAATGTTCTTGATTAATGCAATTGTACACAAAGGAATATTCAATCAGTATAGTTTATCATACAAGTTTTTTGAATTGCTGAGAAGTCAACCTAAGGATGTCAATGTGGCTGCCCTGAAGCACTTATGTTCTTACAAGCGCCCAGTTTTTGATGCAGCTAAGAGGCTGAAAACAGTCCAAGAATGGTTGCTCAGAAATCCAAAACTTTATGAGATCTCAAAGCAGTTCGATGATATTATGGAGGTTAGAAGGCTGGTTATTACTCCTACAAAAGCTTACTGTATAGCTCCAGAAGTTGAATTGTCGAATCGGGTTCTCAGAAGATTTAGAGAAGTTTCAGACCGATTTTTGAGAGTCACCTTTATGGATGAAGGAATGCAGACACTTAATGTACATGCTCTTAACTATTATGTTGCTCCCATTGTGAAGGAAATCACATCAAACTCCTTTCCACAGAAGACAAGAATATATAAAAGGGTGAAGACAATCCTGGAAGAAGGGTTTTACTTTTGTGGCCGAAAATACTCATTTTTAGCTTTTTCGTCCAATCAACTTAGAGACCGTTCTGCTTGGTTTTTTGCCGAAGACAACAACATAACTTGTGATGATATAAGAAATTGGATGGGCAAGTTTAACCAGAGGAATGTAGCAAAGTGTGCTGCGAGGATGGGACAGTGCTTCTCATCCACTTATGCATCTGTGGAAGTTGCTGCAAATGAAGTTAACTCGATGCTAGCTGATGTGGAGAGAAACAATTATGTATTCTCTGATGGTATTGGTATTATCACTAATGATCTTGCAGTTGAAGTTGCTGAAAAATTGAAATTGGACAAGGTACCCTCTGCCTATCAGATCAGGTATGCTGGATTTAAGGGAGTTGTAGCCTGTTGGCCTCCTAAAGGGGACGGAATCAGACTTTCTTTGAGGCCCAGCATGAACAAGTTTCAATCAACTCATACAACCTTGGAAATCTGTGCCTGGACCAGGTTTCAACCTGGTTTCCTTAACAGGCAGATTATAACATTGCTTTCTGCTCTGGATGTGTCTGATGGAATATTCTGGGACATGCAGGAGGTAATGATTTCAAGGTTAAATCAAATGCTGGTTGATGCAGATGTGGCCTTTGACGTTCTGACCAAGTCTTGTGCTGAGCATGGAAATGCTGCAGCAATAATGTTAAGCTGTGGCTTCAGTCCTAAAACAGAACCTCATCTTAGAGGCATGTTAAATTCTATACGTGCTGCACAGCTTTGGGGCCTTAGAGAAAAGTCAAGGATTTTTGTTTCATCTGGGAGATGGTTGATGGGTGTCTTAGATGAATTGGGTGTACTTGAACAAGGTCAATGCTTTGTTCAAGTGTCTACTCCTTCTCTTGAAAATTGTTTCTCAAAGCATGGCTCAAGATTTTCAGAAACAAAAACCCTGCAAGTGGTTAAAGGTCTCGTGGTTATAGCGAAAAATCCGTGTCTTCACCCTGGAGATGTAAGAGTTTTGGAGGCAGTTGATGTCCCTGATTTACATCATTTATATGACTGCCTTGTTTTCCCTCAAAAGGGTGAAAGACCCCATACAAATGAAGCTTCTGGAAGTGACCTTGATGGGGATCTATATTTTGTCACATGGGATGGAAATCTCATTCCACCTAGTAAGAGGAGCTGGACACCTATGGAGTATGCTGCTCAAGAAAGCAAGCTTCACACACGGCAAGTCACTATCCGGGTAAGGGCTTTTTGAATGTCATCTATGTAGTTCCATGGTTAATGCCTGCATGCTCTGTTTTTTAATGTAAATGGGTGATATTAAAATAGGACTGCTGTTTTTCACATGAATTATTCATAGTATCGTGCCTTTGATTAGCAATTAAAGTGATATGTTTACTACAAGGACTTGCCAAAAAAAAATTCATATTGCGGAGATATTTTTTCTGATAAAGCATAAATAATTGAGTATGCTAATATGCTACAGGAGCTATTTCTAAATTCCGTGCATTAAATTGATTATATCAAGAAGTGTTTCTACACATACCCCCAAGTCATATGTTGTGAGTGTGATATCTTGCACATGTTTCTGCATATACTCTGCACATGTTCTTTTAACTTGTCTCGATGTACAAAACATAAGGGGTAAATTTTCTTGTTGAGTATGTATTTTGAAAATGACTCGGCCATTTTAAGTTGTTTTGTATTCTACATTGCAGGACATCATAGATTTTTTTGTCAAAAACATGGTGAATGAGCATTTGGGTTCAATATGCAATGCACACGTGGTGCATGCTGATTGCAGTGACTATGGTGCTTTGGATGAGAAATGCATACACTTGGCCGAGTTAGCAGCCACTGCTGTTGATTTTCCAAAGACCGGCAAGCTTGTCACTATGCCTCCTCATCTGAAACCAAAACTATACCCTGATTTTATGGGGAAAGAGCACCACCAGTCTTACAAGTCTAAGAAAATCCTTGGTAGACTTTATCGACAGATCAAAGATGCTTATGACAAAGATATTGATGCACCTGATTTGAACTGTGCATCCAGTGATATTCATTATGATACAGATCTCGAGGTTCCAGGATCTGCTGATTTTATTTCTGATGCATGGTATCAAAAGTGCTCTTATGATGGCCAGTTAAGTGGATTACTGGGTCAATACAAAGTGAAAACAGAAGAAGAAGTTGTCACTGGACAGATCTGGTCCATGCCAAAATACAACAGTAGGAAGCAAGGGGAACTTAAGGAAAGGCTGAAGCACTCATACAGTGCCCTGAAAAAAGAATTTAGGCAAACTTTTGAGAAACTGAATTTAGATATTGGAGAGTTAAGCGATGAAGAAAAAAATTTGTTGTATGAACAGAAAGCTTCAGCTTGGTATCAGGTGGCATATCATCCTAAATGGGTGAAAAGATCCCATGATTTGAAAGTTAAATCCTCAGACAACCAAGAGGCAGATAGTTTGGGGAATATGGTGATGTTGAGTTTTCCTTGGATTGCAGTTGATTACCTAGCTCGCACAAAGATAAGGCGCCGTAGAGTTGAAAATTTTGATTCAGTCAAGCCAGTTGATTCTCTGGCAAAGTATTTATCTGAAAGGTTATAGTTCTACATTGTTTGATCATGGCTACAAGACCACTCTGCCACCCTTGATCATAGGTTTTCTTTTGACATTCAGTTAAGCTACTTTGGTTGTTGCTAGTTTTTTTGTTTTTGTTTTTGTTTTGTAATTTATTTCCCAAGACTGAACTTGCTTTTGCTTTTGAGACTTCAAATTGTAATCTATGCTTTTGATACTTTTGATTGTAATCTGTTTATACACATCCAGAATATTCTACTGGTCATGTTGTGGGTGTGGATATATAGATGGAAGAAAGTATAATGCTGTGAAACTCAGCTCAGTATGTAAAATTAGTAAATTACAGTTGCCTTGCTATTTTTGTGAACCTGGATGTAACTCATCTTTATATAAAGGTGAAAATTTAATGAGTCATGTTTGTTCTTAAGAGGACTGATTCAGCATTATGTCTAATGCCAAACAAACTGAGTTACCAAACATATCATTTCACAGTTGTTCAATAGTTCAAATTTTTGCTTCTTTTCTGAAATTAATTTAGTTTGAACTATGTTGCTCTTGGGGTATGAATCCATGAATCCTCTGTAGCGACTGCATGGTGCAGCACGCTGCAGGGCCTTAGATCTAAAGAGAGATGTGAGTTTATAATTTTTTTTCTCTAAATCTAACGGCTCCGCCGCATGTTGGCACCATGCAACCACAGCAAATTTGAATTCGTTCAGCTTGTTACTTTGTCTAAGTCTGTGCCCTGTGGTAACTGCTTAGACTGAAAACCTGCATTGTTTGGTTACTGCTGTTTCTTTTTTAATAAAACTCATCCTTTTACAGTTGACAGATATATCAATTCACTTTCCACATTGAAAAACTCAAACATGCTGATATATGGCCACCAACAAAAACTTGTGCAAATTAATTATTCCATAAATAATTGTACAAGTTCCCCACAGAAGTACATAGAGAAAGACATTGTTGGCTATGACTTTGTATGATTTCCACAAACATAAATAAAGGATATTAATACAGACTCTAGCATGATGGCAACAGTATCCACTACTTTGTTCCTTGATGCATGGGAGTATTTAATGATAAGCCAGCTACTTGTGCCATCTTCTCCTTTATGTCAATTTTCTTCTTTATGGTATTATAGACTTGGTGGCACCTATGCTTTTTTTAACTCTGATAAATGTAGGCCATGTATACTTTTTTATGCTCTGAAACCGTTAGCTTTTATTCATTTTGCTACTTCTTTAAAGCTTCACAACCATTTGCTTTTAACTCACCTTGGAAATTAGGATACATCAGTACAAAAGGTGTCAGAGACTTTAAAATGGTCAGTGGCATGTGATTTTCATAGTTGAAAAGGGGTTTCAGTTAGTTTCATAGTCTTATTTATTTTGATTATAAATATTCATTTATAAACATGTACTACCTAAACATGTGACTGCAGACAAAGTGGTTACTGATACCACTTAATCTTTTTTCTTTTTCTTTTTCTTTTAAACTTTGTGAGTTATGGATAGGTTTGCAAATTAAAAATTATATTTTTATAAGATGAGAAGCTGACAAGTTAAAGCAGTAAAATCTCTCACGGGGAAAGGGCATAGCATTTTATTAAACACATAGATTAACATAATCTTAGTATGTTAATTTTTTTGCTAAAGTTATAAACTATTTTGCTCTCCTCCGATTCCCTTAATTTCTTGTGCCGGGATATCGAACATTCCTTACCTCTTAGGGTTGGTTGAATAATTTTGAAGGGAATATATCTTAGTAAAAAAGGGACTTAATCTTTAATCTTATAAAGGGCAAGACAGAGAGAAAAAGCATGGACAAGGGAAAGGTATATCAAGTTTTAATTGCTTTTGGGTATGAAGACTGAGAATGAAGTTTCTTAGTATGTATATATTCCTTTGGGTAAGTTATTTAAATTGAAGGACATATCTACTGAAATATTATTCATACATAATTTTTATTTCCTAATTAACAATTATCTCTTGCACTTTGTTTTTCATAGGAAATTTTTGAAAAGAGAATCTTGAGCATTATTCCACCAGAGGTCCATAGCTAAAGAGGACATGGTCCAAATTAAGATGAACAATTAATATAGGAAAATGGTCTATAATTACAAGCCATTACTTAGGGGGGCCGAATTTGTAAGGCCAAATTATTGACAACTAAAGATATTTGTAGAAGAGTAGGTATAAGATACACAATAAAAAATATATATTGTATTTTACTTCCAAAGATAAAAAAAATAATATATAAGTACACTTTTAAGCACAACTTATAGAATTTAGTAACATGGATATCGAAAACAGGCAGGGAACTCTCATGGAAGTAGTTCTCTTTATAGCAAAATGTAGGATCAGGAGATAGATGCACTGTGGTTTTTGCTATAAAACTATTTTAGAATTCAGATGCAAATATGTATAATGTATAAGATGACAAGAAAAGTAGTATACTCAGCTACTTAGTTGATTGCAATTATTGCTTTTCAATTATGAATCAAAGGGTCCATTTGATAAGATTAATCTTTAATTAGTTAGGCCCTAACTGTTCCTTTACCTATCAATCATGTCATGTTCTGATGGGTATGGTATGAAATGTAAGCCAAACAGAGATTAATTTTTCTCCAACCTTTGTTTTCTAATTCAGAACAACAATTGAAATTGACAGATTAATTTGCTTTTAATATAACTTATCAACAATTTCAACTTAATTTGATCCAAATTCTCATGTTTCCCAACCACAATTATATTGCATATACTGTATTAAGTAACTATCAAAGTGGCCATTATCTATTTATCACCACTTTGAAAGCACATATAAATATATATATATATATATATATATATTACACAAGACACAAAAGTACATGGAAAATATAGCATAAAATGGCATGAAATTGGTACATTTTAAAAAAAAAATTTAAGAACCATGACATGGAAATGTAATGTTAATATCTTCTTCCTGTTGAGAATTACTTGAAGTTGAATCACATGGATAGTTCCAATTAAGTAGCTCTTCAATCATCTGCAAAGCAACTCTTTCCTCTTCTTCAACTACTACACCATTTTCAATATCAGCATTATTAGCATCCTTATTAACAACATCATCAATAATGTGTGGTTGTGGTGACTCTATCTCTGACTCTATAATCTGTTTCTTCCCACCAAGCTCAACTCTCATGACCCAATTAGAGCCAGAATGTGGTCCAGCTCCTTTTTGCCACACACCAATGTGAGAATTATCAGCATCTAGCCTCAAACAAGTGAGTGATGGAGAAGGGTCTTTACAATACTTTCTTAGCTTTGTGCTGAGTAGTTCTGACAGTGCCTTGGGAGACAAGAAAGACTTATCACCACCAACACAAGGGGTGGTGTCAATAGCAACTTCACCACCTTGATTCTTTGACACAGGGAAATTAGTCTTTGCACTTTGACCATTCATCAAAATAGCTGCTTGATCATATGCTCTTGCTGCAGCCTCTGCTGTCTCAAATGTTCCTAACCACACCCTCCTTTTTCTGCACATTTCAAAACACAACAAAATATTTTTTCAGAATAACACTTAATGTAATGTGACAAGAAAGATATTTATTTATTATTTCATATAAGATATATATATATATATAGCTGCATTGTAAGGTAATTACAGTAAAGGGTGGCGAATTTCTGACACCCAAGAGCCCCACTGGCGTTGCCTGACTCCTCTGAACTTCCTTGTTTGTACCATATTTGCCTTTGTTGGGAATTAATAAGGGTATAGTTTTGAAGTATAAATAATAATATAATATAATGTGAAATGTGAATATGAGTGAGTATGTGAGTAAGAGGTGGTGATGTTGCTAAATTTATTTATATTGGGTTGTCGGTGAAGAGATTGGGCGGAAAGTGGAATTAAAACAAACAGTACATATGCAATAAAAGTTTCACCAGCACAAGTTTGATAAAAATCCATAGCTACTTAACAACTGAAATTAATGAGGTGTAGCAGGTAGGGTTCTTTTTTCTCTCCCTACAGATCATATATTATAATAATATTAATATATTATATTCAAAATGTCATGATCCACTCACTCTCTACCATACTTATGGTAGAGACTCGAGTTTGTATCCACATGTTCAAATCTTTTTTTAACTATACACAATTTGATGGAAAAATAAAACTAGCTATTGCATTTTTATCTCAATTTCAAATACCAACTAACACAGTAACACGGTATACAACACGTAGCCAATTCTTTATTCGCCTTTTACCGAACAACTAACATTTGGTAACAATTGCTTCCATTTTTTGTGTTAGATATAGACATATAGTTTTTAAGTTAGTTATAATTAAGAATTGAGCATTGGACCTTTTTATCAATCTTATATATCTTTAATTAGTATTAAATAAAATTTATTAGTCTGATTATGATTTATATATAGAATATATCATATTATTGTAACCATTTTTTTTATTAAATCGATTTTAAATAATTTTTTTTTAAGTTCTACCATAATATCAAAGTTATGAGATTCACTTTAAAGAAATTATACTGAAAATTTTAATCTCCTATTTCTTCTTCTTAAAGTCGAGACCAATGGTTATTTCGTCAAGAAAAATTAAAAAAAAAAACTTTTTCTTATCATCACGTGAATTCTAAAATTATACCAACGCATTTATTTACACTTTTCCGAAATGCGAAGTACTTGTATATAATCTGTCAAAAAAGTACTTCTATAGCATAACTCTTTTATGTATATTTACTAACCATAGTCACAAAGATCAAAGATTAAATGTATAAAATATAGACAAATGTATAAAAGATATTTTTTAAAATAATAATAAAAAATATTTAATTTTTGTAGTTGTTTAAAAAAAGTATCTCTATTTTTTTTAACACAGTTTTTTATATCAACACTGTATATTAATAATATTCTTACAATTTTACCATTTTTTACAATCGTTATTTTTGTCTCTTCAAATTTTTGTATTTAAATAACACATATCCTATTTGAATATAAAAGCTGTTGAAAACTTAATCGAGTCCTTGGCAGCTAAACTTTATAAACGGTGTTTATTTGTGATAAGATTGAAACAATTACCTGCTTTAGTAATTATTACATGAGGAGCAGTATAATAAATAAATAATACGACAAAATTTATGACAATACTGCCTTTCTATTTACATTTCGTATTAGCCGTGATCATAAAATTGTACTTTAAGCGAGGCCCGCCCAACGAAAACGAAATTGTAAGAATAGTATTTTCTTAAGTCTAAGATGATATTTTAATTACTATTTTCTTGTCAATATTAATATTAATAATAACTATTGTTAATATTATTAATATTACTAGATCCATGTTATATCTCAACTATTTCTTTTGTTAAGTTTAATTTTCTAAACATTTTAAAATATAAAATTATTTATTAAATTAATATAATTGATATTAATTATTTTTTTATCGATCAATTAATAATAAAGTCAATCAATTCATACTTTATTGAGATGTTTTTTAATTTCAAATTAGATTTTTTAATTTCAAAAATATCAAAATTTTAGTTTTTTATTAAAAAGTTATTTTACATTATTAGATGTTTAAAACAATTGTCGCATAGATCTTATTTTTAGAGTGATCATAAATAAAGCTGTTGTTTTTTAGTTTCAAAAATTGTTTCAAAATCAATTTATGTCACGAAGATATTATTGGATTGAATCGCGAACTAGGTCACTCTCTTTAAAACGTTGCGTGACACTGTCCAAATTATGCAAGACAAACTATCAACAACGAAGTCTCCAGAATAAAATAGCTCAGATTCACGGTATCGAAGTTTTGTTGCACCTTAGAAAATCGTTCTAGAATTATACCCTAAATATGACAATTAAAGTCACTCTTAATATGACGTTTAAAGTAACTCGCAATATGATTCTATGATAACTCATAAATCAAAAAGTCTACGACACAAAAACTGCTCTAAAAAATTATGGCACAAAAATAGATCATAATGATATTAGAACTACTAAAAAATCGACAAGATTACGACATAAAAACCACTCTAAATGGATATTGGTATTAAGACTACTAAAAAATCGACAGAACTACGACATAACAACTGCTCTAAAGATCGAATGGGTTACGATACAAAACCGCTCTAAAATATCGAAGGGATAACGGTACAAAACCACTTTAAAATATCGAAGGGACATAAAGAAAGGGGAGAAGTGACTCGGAAAAAAGTCGAGCATAATAGAAAATGGAGAAAAAAGAAAGTTGGGAAATACATCCAACTTTGGTATACTTTTCATAAGAGTTTGAAACTCATTATATAGTGATAGAAGCAAATCCACATATATTTTCTATTAAATGTGGGACTTTAGTATTTATAGAGTTGAAAACTACTCAAAATATGCATGTTTTCCAGTGTGGGACTTCAACAATTTTTAAATTCACTAATTAGCATACTCTATGTTCCAACAATCCCCCACTTTCTACTAAATTGATTTTCAATTTCAGTTACAAAGATCCTTAACATGTCAAGTGTTTCACTTTTATTTTTCATTTCTTGTTAACGTCCCATCAAGTTCACATATATCATAGTGTAATAAATCTAAAGACTCAGACTCTCTAACTACAAGTTTATGCGAACTCTGTGTTATTTTAGCTTGACTACAAAAATGACATTTTTCAAAATCATAACTCTGGAATTAAATCTAAGTTACTTAAGTTTGAAATCAAATGTGTTCACATTACAAAGTTTAACATGTCAAAAATTAAAATCACACAACATGTAAGTAGAAAGAGACATTTTATTGATTTCAACATTTAAACAGAAAGAGACATATTAAATTTCAATATTTAATTTAAATATGACATGAGTGACGTACCTAGATGATCTCATGAGTTATCTTCTAAATTTTACGGGAGCGAGCATCCACAAATCTATCATCGGTCATCTAATACTTTGATACTTGAGGTAGTAGTTCACAATATTACTGGAACTTTAATAGTTATACAGATTATCATCAAGTCCAATAAGAACATAATTCTTATAGAGTAATCATTATCCTCCTATGGATTAATTCTTCAGCTTTCTTATCATTTTCTATTTGTCTCAGTAAAACAGTTTATTGAAATTAGAAGCACTAGAACCAGATCCAATAATCTCATCGATTGACATGGCAGAAACATCTTTAAAATGTTGTTTTTAAGTTCCAAAGTTTGTTTCAAAATCAATTTATGTCACCGAAGATATTATTGAGTTGAGTCGCGGAATATGTCGCTCGCTTTAAGACGTTTCATTGTATCAGAGTTCTACTGTATTGTAGAAAACCATTCTAGAATTACACCTTCAATATGGTTATTAAAGTCACTATTAATATGACATTAAAAGTTACTCGCAATATGGTTCTATGATCACTCATAAATCAAAAGGACTACGACACAAAAAAACGCCCTAAAAAACTACGGCACAAAAACGTTCATAGTGATATTAGGACCACTAAAAAATCGACAAGACTACGACATAGAAACCGCTCTAAATGGATAGCGATTTTAAGATCACTAAAAAATCAACGTAACTACAACATAACAACCACTTTAAAAATGAATGAACTACGATATAAAAACCGCTCTAAAATAGCGAAGGGACAAAGGTACAAAACCGCTTTAAAATATCGAAGCGACATAAAGAAATGAATTTGAAAATGCATCCAACTTTGGTGTACTTTTTACAATAGTTTGAAACTTATTATATGTAAGATATATGCCTCCTTGACTATGATTTTGAAATAACTTCCAAACATACAATGTATATGCATTATCTGATTAATCTTATAGTTTGAGTTGAGATACATTTCATGAAAGAATCAAACACTACACTTGGACAAATCTTGGATCTCAAGCAATCAAGCAAAGATTGATCATATCATACAAGGCTTGAAGATTATGTGTAAATGTGTCTATTGTTCATAGTGTTTATTAGTTAGATTCATTATTATGATTTCACACATCTAATATTTGCCAATTAAAACTGAAAATCATAAAATAAGTATATTAATCAATCAATTGGTAAATCAATTGACTAATCGATTTCCTGATTCATAGAAACAAGTTTTCACTATGTCAATTGATCAGCAAATCGATTACTTAAAGGTTTTTATCAGACCTGTGTTTTATGATTAAAGGAAATCGATTGATATACTTTTCTTAAGTTACAAGCTTTCTAATAATCAATTGGTTAATCGATTTTCTGATTCACAGAACAAAATTTTCACTGAGTTAATCAATTAGCAAATCGATTACTTAAATGGTTTTGTCAAACTTGTGTTCTATGATTAAAAGAAATCGATTGGATAATCGATTGCATAAATGAATCAGTTTATCATTTATCAGAAACATACTGCATATTCGATTGGCACATCGATTGTAACTAAGTGTCTAAGTTACAAGGAGAAATCAGTCGATTGACAAATCGATTTGTTTGAGTGTCTGAGTTACATGGAGAAATTAGCCCATTGCCAAATCGATTATGTTAGTAAAAGTGAATCGACTGAGTAATCGATTGTTTGATCTCACATTTTGAACAAAACAATTATAATCGATTACTCAATCGGCTCTGATATGAACTGAGTATCAATTTCTGATACATGCATTAAAAACATCGATTAGCAAATCGATTAGTTCATCTATTTCAAGAATTTCAAGAAAAACAAGAAACGCGAAATCGATTAGGAAATCGATTGAGCTGGTAATACACATTAATAAAATCAATTGAGAAATCGATTTGTCTGAAGTATTTCTGAAACTATATAAACTGAATCAATCACAATTTTTATAACATATAGAAATATATAGAAAGAACAAAAAAGAATCTCATTGACTTTTCGAAAAATACACTTTGAGAAAAAATATTATAACTCACAAACATTATTGGCAAATACTAAGTGTGAGAATTCATTGCGATTGAATCAAGTGTTTTAGTCTTTTTGAAAGAATCATCGTAAAAGAAAGTGTGTGGAAATCCAGTATTGTGAAACTGGTGGTCATCTTTTAGAGTGTGTGTGATCATTTAAAAGAGATCTCAATCTGATCTTGCTAGAGCTTGACGATTAGTTCTTAAGGATAGATTGGTTGTTGTTGTGGATTGATGTTGAGTTAGATGTATAGGCAGTGAAGTGCTGGAAAGTTTGTAAACATACTCAAATCATTTCTAGTAAAGGCTGGAATATGTAAGTGATTCCAGGACTGGATGTAGACTATCGAATTGATAGTCGAACCAGTATAAAAATCCATGGTGCACACTTCTCTATCTCTATACGCTTTATTTTGATAATGCATGTGTTCTTGAATCTCAGTTTTGAATAAATTTTTGAATCTATTACTGTTAAATTGGAATTAATATTAAACAAGTTGGTTTTGATATTAAGTTCATCACCTAAGAAGGAATTAGATAATCTAGTAAATAATATTGGATACAACTTCCTAAAGATAGAGGTCATTACACCAACATTATACAGTGATGAAAGCAAATCTACATATATTTTATATCTAATGTGAAACTTTAGTATTAACAGAATTGAAAACTATTCAAATATGAAAGTTTTTAAATGTTAAACTTCAACAATTTTTAAATTCACTAATTAGCATACTCTATGTTTCGACGAAAGTTTTATTATATTTATTATTATTTGGATATCTTATATTTTGCAACATATATTTAATACTATATTTTTATTTTTATCTCTTTTCTACAAATTATTAATATAATATATTATTATTTCTCTAACTTTTTTTTGTCTCACAGGGTGCCTACAAATAATTTTTTATTATACCGTCCTCTTTCATACGTGCACCTTAAGGCAAAATAAAAGCATTTATGGTGACAACACATTGACTTTGTCGTGTTCGATAATTTCATGGTGGTAGTGGTGGCTTTGGAAGGAATAGGATGAAGGGTTGTTGAAGTCGTTAACTATATAACTGATTTTTTGTTTGTTAAAAACTATATAATTAATTTTAACTAATTATAAAAAATCAAAGCCAGATGTCTCTTTATCATTTGAGGCTATGAGCTTTTGGCCGATCAATTTATTGGTGGGGCAAATGTTGTTTGGCTCTTATTGATATATATTATATACTAATTTCATGCATGAGACATATTGATAAATGATAATTACGTATATGGGGGCCTCGAGTAATGAAGTAGGTAAGTATATTATTATGGGAATACTTTTATTTATTTTTTATAATTATCTCTAAATATTTAATAGATTTGTACGTATTTACAATTATACTTTTATTCAAATTCATAAACTTTGTTTTTCTTTCAAAAATCATAAAAATTTCAAATAAAAAGTAAATTTTCTTTCTATATATTTTTAAATTATTAAATGCGGAGAGACAACAATTAGACATAAAATAATGTATCCCATCTGGATATAGTCATATAAATAGCAAGGCATAGAAAGTCATGTAATTTTTTATTTATCCGATCGGTCTTTTAATTAATTAATTGTAATTTGATCAATGCGATTATTAATTTTGAAACAAAATTCAACTGCATTAATTAAGCATAATGCTATTAAATTCATGAATTAAAATGGTAACTTGGGTCGTGGACAACTGAGATAGCTTGTTGAAACGGGCTTCTAGTCCATTCGAAATAAGCAAGTGCTCCCTACAAGTCAAGTCAAGAAGGTAATGGATTATGGTTTTTGTCCTCCAAAGAGACTTCTCCTTCTTCAAACAAATTAAATATTCCCTACATTCTTTCTTAATGTCTCTTTCCACATACAACAACTTAAATATACCTTTATTTCCATATTATACATTTACCGAATAAACAGTTCCCATTTTTATTCAAAGTTGGAAACAACATGCCTCAGTTGCTACATGGGACGCTTAAGGTAATCATAAGTGAAGTTGATAGGTTGCAAACTCGATGTAATTTGGATTTCTGTCGCAAGGTATATTCTTAAAAACTCTCTCTCTCTCTTGTTTTATAATCATTATTTAAAAACTCTTGTTTTAATTTTATATAATGATGTGTTTGACTCTCACTAAAACATTTTACAGTTTATGCAAATGGTTCTATATTTTCACACTTACTTTTTTTTTATGAAAATGTATAATAATAAATAAAATTATTTTTTTTTATAAAAAATACTGGTTTATCAATGGAATATCACTTTTTAGAGTTTAATTTGCATGCAGTGACCATTATCGTATTACTTTAAAGATAATTATATTATCATATAAGTTAAATATTTTGAAATATAAAATGAATCTCATTTAGTGTTAATATAAAAATTCTTTATATTAAGAGTGTATATAAATTAAATTCATCTTTTTTAATCAAATTTCACTTTCTAAAACACCAAAAATCAAACTTATTTCACATTTGTTTTCAAAGCTATACAGAACAAAACCATCTGTTCTTAGCTGTTGAAAACTGAAATTTACATAGTTATTTAAGGTCATTTTCATATCAATCCATGTTACTAATTCATTTTTCTTGTCCAATATTTTGGAACAAAGGGCACAACACGCAAGGGGAAGAGATTTCTAGCCCAAGTCAAAGGTTGTATATTTTGTAGGCCGGAGGTACATATATCGTAACCAAACTTTTAACCATTTTT
This sequence comes from Cicer arietinum, assembly GCF_000331145.2. NCBI lineage: Eukaryota > Viridiplantae > Streptophyta > Magnoliopsida > Fabales > Fabaceae > Cicer > Cicer arietinum. The sequence continues at coordinate 74,539,002 of NC_021164.2, read as the reverse complement.
GTAAGAGTAAGAATTCATTGACACCAGATGTCAAATTTTATTTTCACAATAAATCTCATGTCAATAAAGTTTGACATTTGGTGTCAACGAATCTACTTTCGTAAATAAGTTTCTTCTTCATTTTAATACAAGAACAATCTCTCAATCTGATCTTGCTAGAGCTTGGCGATTAGTTCTTAAGGATAGATTGGTTGTTGTTGTGGATTGATGTTGAGTTAGATGTATAGGCAGTGAAGTGCTGGAAAGTCTGTAAACATACTCAAATCATTTCTAGTAAAGGCTGGAATATGTAAGTGATTCCAGGACTGGATGTAGACTATCGAATTGATAGTCGAACCAGTATAAAAATCCATGGTGCACACTTCTCTATCTCTATACGCTTTATTTTGATAATGCATGTGTTCTTGAATCTCAGTTTTGAATAAATTTTTGAATCTATTACTGTTAAATTGGAATTAATATTAAACAAGTTGGTTTTGATATTAAGTTCATCACCTAAGAAGGAATTAGATAATCTAGTAAATAATATTGGATACAACTTCCTAAAGATAGAGGTCATTACACCAACATTATACAGTGATGAAAGCAAATCTACATATATTTTATATCTAATGTGAAACTTTAGTATTAACAGAATTGAAAACTATTCAAATATGAAAGTTTTTAAATGTTAAACTTCAACAATTTTTAAATTCACTAATTAGCATACTCTATGTTTCGACGAAAGTTTTATTATATTTATTATTATTTGGATATCTTATATTTTGCAACATATATTTAATACTATATTTTTATTTTTATCTCTTTTCTACAAATTATTAATATAATATATTATTATTTCTCTAACTTTTTTTTGTCTCACAGGGTGCCTACAAATAATTTTTTATTATACCGTCCTCTTTCATACGTGCACCTTAAGGCAAAATAAAAGCATTTATGGTGACAACACATTGACTTTGTCGTGTTCGATAATTTCATGGTGGTAGTGGTGGCTTTGGAAGGAATAGGATGAAGGGTTGTTGAAGTCGTTAACTATATAACTGATTTTTTGTTTGTTAAAAACTATATAATTAATTTTAACTAATTATAAAAAATCAAAGCCAGATGTCTCTTTATCATTTGAGGCTATGAGCTTTTGGCCGATCAATTTATTGGTGGGGCAAATGTTGTTTGGCTCTTATTGATATATATTATATACTAATTTCATGCATGAGACATATTGATAAATGATAATTACGTATATGGGGGCCTCGAGTAATGAAGTAGGTAAGTATATTATTATGGGAATACTTTTATTTATTTTTTATAATTATCTCTAAATATTTAATAGATTTGTACGTATTTACAATTATACTTTTATTCAAATTCATAAACTTTGTTTTTCTTTCAAAAATCATAAAAATTTCAAATAAAAAGTAAATTTTCTTTCTATATATTTTTAAATTATTAAATGCGGAGAGACAACAATTAGACATAAAATAATGTATCCCATCTGGATATAGTCATATAAATAGCAAGGCATAGAAAGTCATGTAATTTTTTATTTATCCGATCGGTCTTTTAATTAATTAATTGTAATTTGATCAATGCGATTATTAATTTTGAAACAAAATTCAACTGCATTAATTAAGCATAATGCTATTAAATTCATGAATTAAAATGGTAACTTGGGTCGTGGACAACTGAGATAGCTTGTTGAAACGGGCTTCTAGTCCATTCGAAATAAGCAAGTGCTCCCTACAAGTCAAGTCAAGAAGGTAATGGATTATGGTTTTTGTCCTCCAAAGAGACTTCTCCTTCTTCAAACAAATTAAATATTCCCTACATTCTTTCTTAATGTCTCTTTCCACATACAACAACTTAAATATACCTTTATTTCCATATTATACATTTACCGAATAAACAGTTCCCATTTTTATTCAAAGTTGGAAACAACATGCCTCAGTTGCTACATGGGACGCTTAAGGTAATCATAAGTGAAGTTGATAGGTTGCAAACTCGATGTAATTTGGATTTCTGTCGCAAGGTATATTCTTAAAAACTCTCTCTCTCTCTTGTTTTATAATCATTATTTAAAAACTCTTGTTTTAATTTTATATAATGATGTGTTTGACTCTCACTAAAACATTTTACAGTTTATGCAAATGGTTCTATATTTTCACACTTACTTTTTTTTTATGAAAATGTATAATAATAAATAAAATTATTTTTTTTTATAAAAAATACTGGTTTATCAATGGAATATCACTTTTTAGAGTTTAATTTGCATGCAGTGACCATTATCGTATTACTTTAAAGATAATTATATTATCATATAAGTTAAATATTTTGAAATATAAAATGAATCTCATTTAGTGTTAATATAAAAATTCTTTATATTAAGAGTGTATATAAATTAAATTCATCTTTTTTAATCAAATTTCACTTTCTAAAACACCAAAAATCAAACTTATTTCACATTTGTTTTCAAAGCTATACAGAACAAAACCATCTGTTCTTAGCTGTTGAAAACTGAAATTTACATAGTTATTTAAGGTCATTTTCATATCAATCCATGTTACTAATTCATTTTTCTTGTCCAATATTTTGGAACAAAGGGCACAACACGCAAGGGGAAGAGATTTCTAGCCCAAGTCAAAGGTTGTATATTTTGTAGGCCGGAGGTACATATATCGTAACCAAACTTTTAACCATTTTTGTAAGAGTAAGAATTCATTGACACCAGATGTCAAATTTTATTTTCACAATAAATCTCATGTCAATAAAGTTTGACATTTGGTGTCAACGAATCTACTTTCGTAAATAAGTTTCTTCTTCATTTTAATACAAGAACAATCTTTTAACACGCAAATTCACTTATGATGAAGATTGTCGGGACAAGACTCTATGCAACAGTGGATTTAGACAAAGCAAGAGTTGGAAGAACAAGAATGATAGGAAACCAACCTACAAACCCCAAATGGAATGAAACTTTTGAAATTTATTGTGCTCATTACATATCAAACATTATATTCACAATAAAAGATGATAACCCAATTGGAGCAACTCTAATTGGAAGAGCTTACATCCCTTCTGAGAAACTTCTCAAAGGACCAATAATTGACAGATGGATCGAAATATTAGATGAAGAAGATCATCGTCCTATACCAGGTGGTTCCAAAATTCGTGTCACCATGCAATTCTCAAGTGTCATTGAAGACACAAAAATAATATGGTCTAAGGGAATAAACATGCCATTTTTTGGTGTTCCTCGTACATTTTTTGATCAAAGACAAGGTTGTAGTGTTACTTTATACCAAGATGCTCATGCTTCTGATAGTAATCATACATGGATTCCAATATCAGGAACAAAATACCATGTTCCTAGAAGATGTTGGGAAGATATTTATAATTCAATTATGGATGCTAAATATTTTATTTACATAAGTGGTTGGTCTGTTCACACTGAAATAACCTTAATAAGGGATCAAAACATGTCAACAACAAAAAATGTAACACTTGGAGAATTACTTAAGACAAAAGCTAACGAAGGTGTTAATGTTCTTATGCTTGTTTGGGATGACAGAACCTCTGTTCCTGCTTTTAAGGAAGATGGTTTGATGGCAACACATGATCAAGAAACTGCTCACTACTTTAGAGGCACAAAGGTTCATTGTGTTTTGTGTCCAAGGAATCCTGATAATGGAAGAAGTATGGTTCAAGGTTTTGAAATTTCAACTATGTTCACTCATCATCAAAAGACTATTGTTGTTGATGGACATGTTAAGAAATCACTAAAGAGAAATGTTATAAGTTTCATAGGTGGAATTGATTTATGTGATGGAAGATATGATACAATGGAACATCCTTTGTTTTCAACATTGAATACAATTCATCATGATGATTTTCATCAACCAAATTTCTTAAATGCTTCTATTAAAAAAGGTGGTCCTAGAGAACCATGGCATGATATTCATTGTAAGCTAGAAGGACCTATTGCATGGGATGTTTTGTATAATTTTGAACAAAGGTGGGAAAAGCAAGTTGGTAAGCAATTTTTATTCTCAATTGAAGTGCTTGATCAAATTCTAATTCATCCTTCTGATTCGATGATATCGCAAAAAGACGACAATACTTGGAGTGTTCAATTGTTTAGGTCTATTGATGGTGGTGCTGTTGTTAATTTCCCTCAATCACCAAATGAAGTTTTTGAATTAGGCCTTGTTAGTGGAAAAGATAATGTCATTGATAGAAGTGTTCAAGATGGTTATGTAAATGCTATTAGGAGAGCCAAAAACTTCATCTACATTGAAAATCAGTATTTTATAGGTAGTGTTAAATTAATTAATTATTTAATTAATCTATTATTAAGTAAGTATTAATTAATTGATGAATATATGTTGGATATTGTTTCCGAACAGGTAGTTCATATGGTTGGCATGGAAATGATATTAAAGTTGAAGATATTGGTGCTTTGAATCTAATACCAAAGGAACTTTCATTGAAGATTGTAAGCAAAATTGAAGCAGGAGAGAGGTTTGTAGTGTATGTGGTGATACCAATGTGGCCAGAAGGTATACCAGAAAGTGATTCAGTTCAAGCAATATTAGATTGGCAAAGAAGGACTATGGAGATGATGTATTGTGACATTGCTGATGCAATAAAAAAGAAGAAAATTGAAGCACACCCTCGTGATTATTTGAATTTTTACTGTCTTGGCAAAAGGGAGAGTAAGAAAGATGGAGAGTATGTCCCTACAGAGGAACCAGAGGCTAATAGTGACTATCATAGAGCACAAAAATCTAGGAGGTTCATGATCTATGTTCATTCAAAGATGATGATAGGTAACTTGTCAATTATTCTTATATTATATATCATAACATAGACTAATAGAGACTAATTAACATTTATTTATTTATTTTATTTAGTGGATGATGAATACATAATCATTGGTTCAGCAAACATCAACCAAAGATCAATGGATGGTGGAAGAGACACAGAGATTGCAATGGGAGCTTTCCAACCACATCATCTAGCATCAAGTGGCCCACCAAGACCACAAGGTCAAATTTATGAGTTCAGAAGAGCATTATGGTATGAACATATTGGTGATAATAGTGTTCTATTTGATGAGCCTGAAGGTGTGGAATGTGTGAGACTTCTCAATCGTATTGGTGAAAGGAATTGGGAATTATATTCTAAGGATATATTAGATCAAAGTGTAACTACTCATCTTTTGAGATATCCTCTACATGTGGCTGAAGATGGAAGTGTAACATCACTTCCAGGGATGCAATATTTTCCTGATACCATGGCTTTCATTCTTGGTTCAAAATCTGATTTGCTTCCTCCTATACTTACCACCTAGATAACGGATTCAGATAACCGGTTCTTAGACATATCTGAATCATCTAATCAAGGTTGGATGGTTCAAATTTTAAGTTTAAATTTAAAATTAAAAAATAATTAAAATTTAATCTTAAAATATAAACTGTTTAATCTTGATCGGTTCAAACATGGAATAATTAAAACATCTGTGTCAAATCTAAATCCTTAAATAATATGGAATAATTAATTATGATATAAACATGTTATATGTATTCATTCAAAATAAACAAACTTCAACTTTGATGATGTGGTGTAATCAAGAGGAGTTGTGTATTAATGAAAAGTTAATAATGTCATTTTCCTCATGAGACCCTTCATATATACATGTTTCAAACTTTCAATCTAACACTTATTTTTTCTTTATTTATCTCTTTATGTCACACACATCAACATATCTATCACTCAAAGTGTATATTGAGTGGATTAGAATTTGGATGGTTGTCCAAAATGATTTTACTTTTAGGGAAATACCAAACAAAAAATGAAATTATGGACGTTATCTTTAAGTATGATATAATGATCTAATAGCGTTATTTATAGAAAAGATTATTATACATCAAATAGATACCGACGTATACCTATATATGTCTTTTGGTTGACAGAAACGTATAGCTATAGATGTGGATCATGTTAATTCATTCATGACTGCATAAAGATGGGCTAAAATGACATGAATACTACCAAGTGAAGAAACAATAAATTAATATAACGGACCCATCTAAAATAACTCCAAAATGAATTGGAAGGCTCATCTGCAATTAAAACAAAAGGAGGGGTGTAAAACAGATCTTCGAGTTCAATTGTGGGATTTTTTTATAATTATTCTACTTTTTTGGAGAAAATATTCTAAACATTTTCTGTGATTGTACCGAAAATTTTCTTCCTTCAAAAAATCGCTTTTATTATTTTATTTACTTATTCAACAAATTAAAAAATAATAAATGGTCACATAACATCCCAAAAAACTAGTAAAAATATTATTTGAAAACTCATTAAAGCTTTAATATGTATTTGTGAAATAGTTTTTTGTTTTATACTAGTACTTTTTTTTTCCCTAACAACTTTCTATCCTTCTTTTGCACGTAGCCACATACACTTAATTAGGTTGCTAATGCTAAGTACAAACAGATGGGAAATTAGTAATATGGACCAAACAAATGGGCATGTTGAGATGCCATGTCGTGAAATATTAGGATTTAAAAAATTGGGTTCTTAATAGAAATAAGTATTAAAAATTACAAAAAATATTTTATTTTAATTATAAATAATATTAATAATATAAAATAATTTTTTTTAAAATAATATCGAAAATTTAATTCTATTTATCTTTTTTCAAAAAATATGAGTCTTTTTTTACCTGAAATTTTATTATGTTTCTAAATTTTGGATTTTTTTTTAGGCCCTGTAGTATAGGGTGAACTTTTGTCCCATATATATTTTGGGGTCATATTGTACTTTAAAAAGAAATTGAAGTATGTATTATTGGTCTATCAGCAGAGGCTGAATAAGGGTGCTAGTGATTAGAGAGTTCGGTACAAAAACTTAAGGGTATATGAATTGGTTGTTTGTAGCAGAATAGCACTTCCTTGAAAGTTAAGTTGGGAACTGATTCATGGAATCTCCCTTAGAACTTATAATGTCTTATAAACATCTCTTGCTTGACATGAGAGTTTAACACAAAATTTATATGGATCAGATTCTCTCCCCTTTCCTTGCACATCTATAAATAAATGTGCCTATTCAAATCAAACTATGTCCTTCATCACAAGGATCATTTCCATGTAAGTACTCTTACTACATGTGTCCTTCCATAAATTATGCTACATTAATTATTGCATAATGCATATGTATGAATTGACACTTGTTTTCATTGTAGAGAAAATAAACACATAAAGTAAATATATAACTACGTCATGTTGCACTTACTGCACGGGAGGCTTGATGTGACTATATATGAGGTCGATATACTACAAACTCCTCTTACTGGATGCGCCAATTTTGATCTCTGCAACAAGGTGTGTGTGTGAGCCTTTAATTGCAACCACCACTATGTATATGTCTCTTTTGATTGAATTATTTTACCTTATTTATTGTAATACTTTTTGGGAAATTCATGAAAATGTCTTATCACTTTTATACAAGAAAATATTTAGATTTTATTTTATCTTTTAATATAGAAATAATTTATACATAAAACATTTATGTGATTAATATTTAGAAATTCTTTTTTTTTTCCTGCTACATAAACTGAGAAGTACACGTCTAGACAAAACTATGGTTTTCTAGAAACATAAAATGTTAAGAGTAGCTTTCTAAATATTTAGGATCGCTTAGTTAAATTGTTTAATCACTCAAATTAAAAGTTAAAATTTCCATGATATTTATTAAAACTATTCCTTTTTTCCAAAGAATTTGTCATCAAACATGTGAACTTATATTTTTGTATATGTCAAGTCTAAATTGCATTATACTACAGATTAGTCTCTAGAGAAAGAGAAAAAATGGTTATCTAAACTCTTATTATGTGTATTTGTTCATTAATTTATGGTTTCATATATTTTGTAAATAAGGGAACATGTACAAGCGTGGGGAAGAAAATTGTATCCCAACTCAAGAGTTTTTTGTTGTGTCAATGCCAAAGCCAATGCCAACCTGAGGTATCTTACATCTTCACATATCTCTCTCTTGCTTCATCCTATTTGAGATTTTAATTATTTTATATAAAAAACTTTTTGTGGGTATGCTCATAATTAGTAATAAATCGGCAAGTCGCTCAAGTAGTATAGTTCAGAGGTAATGTTGTAATCTAGACAGTAGTATTTAAATACAAATTGTACACCGTAAACTCTAATCTTAAATCATAATAAAAACGTCGAAGACGTAAGTACAATTGGTCGGACTCTATCTTAAAAAATCATCATGTCGTTTTTCTTTCGTGTTTTTGTATCTTTATTCTTTTGAACTAATGTTGGTGTTCTAAGACTTTTTGACTATGTAACATAAAGTTCCCTTTATAATTATAACACCTAACATAACATGTAAAAAAGGTTTCACAGCTTGTAGGGAAGGGTCTCTATGCAACAGTTGATCTAGACAAAGCAAGGGTTGGAAGAACTAGAATGTTAAATGATCAACCTTTCAACCCAAAATGGAATGAGAAATTTCACATTTACTCTGCTCATTCAATCTCCAATATTGTGTTCACTGTCAAACAAGATAACCCAATTGGTGCAACTCTAATTGGAAGAGCTTATGTTCCTGTTGAACAAGTTATAAAAGTCAACACATTGAACACATGGGCTCAAATACTAGATGAGAATCATCGTCCAATACAAGGTGGTTCCAAAATCCATGTTCAAATGCAATTCTTAAGTGTCAAAAATGATCCAAATTGGTCTCAAGGTATAAAGAGTTTAGGATTTCAAGGAGTTCCTCACACTTTCTTCAAACAAAATACTAATTGTCAAGTTACTCTATACCAAGATGCACACGTTCAAGATGGTTCTGTTCCATCTATTCAATTGGATGGAGCAGAACATTATGAGCCTAGAAAATGTTGGGAAGATATTTACAATGCTATTATGGATGCTAAACATTTTATTTGCATAACTGGTTGGTCTGTTGACACTGAAATAACCTTAATAAGGGACCCAAATAAGTCAACAAAAACTAGTGCAACACTTGGAGAATTGCTTAAGGCAAAAGCTAATGAAGGTGTTAATGTTCTTATGCTTGTTTGGGATGACAGAACTTCAGTTCCTGATTTAAAGAAAGATGGCTTGATGGCAACTCGTGATCAAGAAACTGGTGAGTACTTTAAAAACACAAATGTGCATTGTGTTTTGTGTCCGCGTAATCCCGGCGCTGGAAGAAGCATAGTTCAAGGTTTTGAAGTTTCAACAATGTTCACTCATCACCAAAAGACTATAATTCTTGACAGTAAAATTGTTGGTTCTACACAATTGAAGAAAAGAACTATCACAAGTTTTGTTGGTGGGATTGATCTTTGTGATGGAAGATATGATACAATGGAACATCCTTTGTTTTCAACATTGGGTACAATCCATCATGATGATTTTCATCAACCAAATTTCCCAAGTGCTTCTATTAAAAAAGGTGGTCCTAGAGAACCATGGCATGATATTCATTGTAAGCTAGAAGGGCCTATTGCATGGGATGTTTTGTGCAATTTTGAGCAAAGATGGGAGAAACAAGTTGGGAAGCAATTTCCACTTCCTTCAAATATGATTGAAGAATATAATCTTGATCGTGTATCGAATGTCGAAGCAATGAATGGAAACAGCTCATGGAATGTTCAGTTGTTTAGGTCCATTGATGGTGGTGCTGCTTTTGGCTTCCCTCAAGATCCAAGAGAAGCTGCTGAAAAAGGTCTTGTTAGTGGAAAAGATAACATCATTGATAGAAGTATTCAAGATGGTTATATAAACGCTATTCGTCGAGCGAAAAACTTCATCTACATTGAAAACCAGTACTTCCTAGGTAGTTCATATGGTTGGCAAGCAAATAATATCAAAGTTGAAGACATTGGTGCTTTGCATCTTATACCAAAGGAACTGTCATTGAAGATTGTTAGCAAAATTGAAGCAGGAGAGAGATTTTCTGTGTACATTGTGATTCCAATGTGGCCAGAAGGTATACCTGAAAGTGCTTCAGTTCAAGCAATATTGGATTGGCAAAGAAGGACTATGGAGATGATGTATTCTGATATAGCTGAAGCCCTTAGAAGAAAAGGGATCAGAGCCAACCCAAGAGATTACTTGACATTTTTTTGCCTTGGAAATAGAGAAGGTAAGAAAGATAATGAATATACTCCTACAGAAGCACCAGAACCTGGTACTGATTATAGTAGAGCACAAAATTCAAGGAGATTCATGATATATGTTCATGCCAAAATGATGATAGGTAAGCAATCCAACATATCACTTATTTTAGTTACATTGTCTGACACACTTCAATATTTCTGTTTGATCATACTTATAAAAATGATTTTGATATGATTGATTTTATTCGAGTAGAGTTACTTTTGTCTTCAAAATTTATCATATGCTAAAATTTGTAGCTTTTAGTTCTATAATTCATCTTTTAGCTCAAAATTTATTATTCAATTCACTTTTACATAAATGTATACAAACATAAATCATTTTATTCAGCTCATTTTTATCTAAAATGAATTTTACAGAATCAATTTTTGTCACCACAAAACCAAACAAGTTCTTATTTGGTAACAAACTAACAAGTTCTTGTGATAATTTTGTTTTGCTTGATTCAGTTGATGATGAATACATAATAATTGGTTCAGCCAACATAAACCAAAGATCAATGGATGGTGCTAGGGACACTGAAATTGCAATAGGTGCATTTCAACCACAACATATATCATCATACAATAAGCCACCAAAAGGACAAATATATGGATTTAGACGTGCACTATGGTATGAGCACCTTGGTGATCTTGGTGATACAAGCTGCTTTGATAATCCAGAAAGTTTAAAATGCATAAAGCTAGTGAACCGTCTTGCTGACACCAATTGGGACATATACTCAGATGATACATTTGATGAATACATACCATTTCAACATTTAATGAGATATCCAATACGAGTTGCTAACAATGGAGACATAACAACCCTTCCAGGATTTGTATATTTTCCTGATACTAAGGCTAGGATTCTTGGTTCCAAAACTGAATACCTTCCTCCAATTCTCACTACCTAGCTACTAACTTATTACTTTAACTAACTACCACAACATACCATCACACAAAATCATTATAAAGTTTATACATGTAATTACTTATTGGGGGAGGGGAGAGTGGAGATAAATTCAATTTGCATTTACATAAATAATTACCAATATTACTACTTAGGAATCTTTCATGTATTTGTCGCATAGAACTTCAAGTTTTTCCATATTCTTTTTCCTAAATTTATCATAAATCCTACTATTACAAATTTTTTGAACATAAAGTTAAAGTTCAAAAAATTAAATGACAACCAGATTTTCTTATAAAGAAATTCAAACAGCTTTTTTTTACTAGAAGAAATTTAATTAACTTCAAAAAAATAAAATTTGTCTAATCTAAATTGAAATTGAGAAAATGCACTTAATGGCGTTCTTAGTTCTCTTTTTTCTTTTTATTTATTTATTGGTACTTTATCAATGTTTAATTTATCAATGTTTAATAAGACACATATAAAATACAATGGAGTCATATTTTGTTTTTCATAAAATATTAAAATATGATATTTATTTTAAATTTTGTATTTCAATAACATTATACATATTTTATGGAAACAAAATATTTTTTTGAAAATTTTAAGAAGAACTAAATACATTTATGCTGTTGAATAAATAAATAAATATTAATCCAAAAAAATATATTAAATATATTTTTAATGTTTTAAACATATTTTTAAAAACTATTTAAAAATTTAAAAATATGTATAATTTGATTTAACAATAACGATGGACATAAAATATTGTATAAATTAAAAGTAAAAATATGATTGAAACTAAATACAAAATTATGAAATTATATAACAACTAAATGCATATTAAATTCTAAATAATATTATAATGGATGACTCAACTCAATTGAGGAGCCAAAAGACAAGTCCTTGGCAAAGAGTAGTGTGTAGAATGAGTGTCTCATGAAAATGACAAGAAACTGAAAATAAAACGCAATCGACACAAAATTCCATCGATCTTATCCAAACCATCAAAACAAGGCACAAACCCTTTTGATTGCAACACCTAATTACAATCAAAGCCCAAACCTTTTCAACATTTCGCCAAACGAACAACACTGGAATTGAATTTTTCCAATCATGTCATCTTTCAGGTTCCCTTTTACTCTTTTTTTTGGTACATTTATTTACTGAACTAGTTGATTTGATTCTGCTCAAATTTGTCTTTTTTATTATCTTTATTAAATTCTGAGAGTTTCTTTATTTATAAAAAAGTAATAATATTATAAAATTGTGCATGCAGGGTATTGAATTATTTTCTTCTTGTGTATAAAATTTTCAGGTGACAGATCTCGTTTTTTAGTTTTGTAAATGCATATCTGTGGATATGTTCCACCTTGGCTCTGTCAGATTCTCGCTTGCATGGGGTGAGTAATTAATTTTTTTGTTCTATTTATTGATTTTCTTTTTCTTCGGTGCAAAATTAAATTAAAATTATTTGTAAGTTTTTTTTTTATATCAGTAATTATAAATTTTTTTTATAAGTAACTGAGTGAGAAATTGGGTTTATGCAAGATCCAATGTCACCGGTCTCAAAGGAACGCATAGAACTTGTTGCTTTGTATAAGGTGATGAAGTGTTGTTGATTTTGTAGTTCTGTAAATTTTAGGAAATTATGAATTTGATTTGATATCTTTCTAGGGAAGTTAAGGTATTTTCTTTGTAGTTTTAAGTTTTTTTTATTTATTTTAACAATAATATTTTAGAATCTTTGCTTGCTTTTTTTGTAAGAATAAGATCTGATGAGAAGGGTAACCTAATGGAGTTCTATTGTTCGTTATTCTTGTGCTATTTGCCATGGAGAAGTTAAAGACAAATAAATTTTCAAGGGTTTTTTTTGTGTAATTTAATTTCCCGAAATTTATTATTTTTGTAGATGTCTTTTCATTCTGTTAGACGTATTTTTCTACTAAGTATTGTTGATTTCGGTTGAAAAAATAGAAATAGAAATCAAAGGAACTGTTTTTGAGCATCTCTCAAGGTTTCAATTGTGAACCGACCGGGTTTGTAATTTGTGCCTCTTACATGGTTAATAAATTATAATTATTAACAAAGTTATAAAATGAGATTACAGGTTTTAACTTTAATCAAATAAGTTGTTTATGAATACCTGGCTGGAAGTTTCAACTGGGACTGATAACTTACTATGCTGGTTGAACATTTGTAGCCATTGACTGTAGTTTGTAATAGAAAAACTAAATTCAGAACATAGACCAATTCTTTTATTGTGCAAAAGAGAAAGACATAGGAACCAAATGGTTGGATTCAAGTGGTTAATGAGTTTCGTGCCTGAGTTTGAACTCTGGCTAGAATAATCCTTGGTAGACTTTACTTACCTCTCAGACGAACTATGGATTACCAAAGCTCCTTTCCCCTGGGAACTAGAGGATTAAGAACAAAATATATAAAGAGAAAGACGCAGTAGTTGTAAGAGGAATTTCTTATTTTTCAGTGTGTTAATTGGTCTGAGAAATCTCCAACAAACATATCATACTGAAATATTCAACAGGCGAACATAGCTACAAAGTAGGCTGTTAAATTTCTGGGTTTTGGCCAAGGGAAATATCCCCGGCAGAGACCAAATACAAATTTTACGTATCTATGTAATATTTATCGTCAATTCAAAGTACAAACCCGCTTTTACCAATAGGAATTCTTATGGTAACTTCAAGTTTTTGTCATCAATGTCATCTTCTTTTAGTCCAAGCTGGTAGACCAATTATAGTTAATGGTTTTGTTAATCATGTTTGTGGTTAAACCTGCTTTGTAACAGAGCAGAGGTTGTCTTGGATGTTTTTCAAAACCTCTTGTAATTATTTCAATGGGCGAGGCCGATGCATCTAAGGGACTAAGCACTCAAGCCCAAAATATGAACAAAGACAACAGATCAGAAGATTTTTGGAGCAGCAGTGCTATTGAATTGGATCATGGTGCAAATCAGTCTCAGAGGAGTGTCTCATCGATTGCCATGTCAAACCATCCTTCTTCTGATCCTCAAAGTAGTGAAGGCATTCAGACTGATCCTCCAGAATTTGTTAATCATGGCAAGTTTGCTGTTATCTATTATGTTTTGACATGTCTCACTATCTTAGTTTATTACACCCCTCTCTTTGTATATTTTCTTTTTAAATTTTGTTTCTTTTACCTTGACGGAATCACTTCAAATATATGTGATTTCTGCTTACGAAACTTGAAGTTTTCTAGGGTTTTCTTTGATCTGTGTGTTTTCTTCTTTCGATTTTATAGTATATTCCTTGTTTTATATTTTACATTTTCTTGCATCTTAATCAAATGCGTGTATTAACGCCATAAAAGTTTGTTGTATGCAGGTCTTCTTCTCTGGAACCAAACAAGGCAACAGTGGGTTGGAAATAGAAGGTCTGAGCGTCAGACACAAGCCGGAGAACCCAAAATAAGGTAAATAAATATAAGCTTTCTGCGTGAAGCCTATTGTAAAATGAACATTAAAAAGCCAAGTATAGTATTGCATGATTTTTCAATTTGATCATTTGTATAGTATTGCATGATTTAGAATTTACTATGTTCCCCAGTTGGAACGCCACCTACGAGAGCCTACTCGGGACCAGCAAGCCTTTTCCTCAGCACATTCCTCTTGGAGTAAGTTCTTTCATTCTAACTTGTCTTTTCATCTACGCATATTCTGGTATACATGCTCCCTAACTGTAACTGACGGTAATATCCTTCGCTACAGGAAATGGTTGATTTTCTTGTTGATATATGGGAACTAGAGGGCATGTATGATTGAGATGAAAAAACAGGTTTTTATTCCCCTCTAAGATTTTGCAGGAGAGGGAAGGTGTGGTTTGGTATTCATCCTCCTAGTGTTTAATGGATAGTTGTAACTTGTAAATGGGGTAACTCTTGTTATTTTTGTTATATCTTTCTGGGGTGTTTCTACATGTTGTAAGATTATTACATTAAATGTGTGATGCTTCCTGATTTTCTATTAAGTTTGTTTATGGACAAATCATCCACACCAAAGGGAATATTAAGTTAATTTCATGTTTCAGCTGTTGCAAGTTTCACTCCTAAGTGCTATTTAAAAAAAAATGATGTTATCGTTAACTGAACCAATAGATGTGTTGTTATCACTAGGATACTTTTTCTTACAATCACTATAAAGACACTTGTATTTATGATCGTAGATCGATATTTGGTGCTTTCCATCAAGTGCTGCTATAAGAATACTCTCAAATCTGAGTGAAGGAATTTCTTAAAGTTGTTCTGTTTTTGGCGGTGGATTTGATGCAGTTGCATTGCTTTTGCATTTGACGCAGTTGTAGAGGCCCAAGGTAAAAGCAACTAAAATTAGGACTTTATGCCTCAAGAAAAAATCTATTTTACCAAAAGAAAAAGAAAAATTTTTCCTGTACCCCCATTTTTATATCTATACCCCATAATTTTTTGAAAATGACAATTATGCTCTTATTAATTCAAAGATTTTTTTTTTTTTTTATAATTTTATCGTTTCTAGAACTACAAAAAAGATTTTCGGTACACACCTTATTTTCGGAAAATTTTTTTCAAGTTTTCCGGTATAGAAAGTTGTTACCGGAAAACTTTAAAAAAAATTTCCGGTACAGAAGTGAAAAATTGTACTACCAGAATTCCAAAGATTTCCGGTGCGGTGTTTCCAGAAAACTTTCTCAAAAAGATTTTGTTTATAAATGATAATACATTAGTCAATAATTAACACATCATAAATATTAATTAACACACATAGATATACCATTAATAATTAATACACCATTCAATAATTAATACACTATTAATATACCATAATAATTCATAATTAATACACCATAATTAATGATTAATACTCCTTTCTATGACAAGATCTATAAATTAGTTAAAATTAAATAAATACTAATATAATAAAAAAATATATTTAAAAAAAAAATCAAACAACTATCGGAAAACATGTGGATGAAGTTTTTCGGTGGTTTTCGAAAATGTTACATTGAAGTTTTCCGGAAATGATGTTCTCTACCGGAAAACTTCTTTCAAGTTTTCTGGAGTGAAAGTTGTGTACCGGAAAACTTGAAAGAAGTTTTGCAGAAATTTTTTTTTGCTTGTTATTTTTGTTCCGGAAATGTTAAATGAAGAAAGTAAAAAAAAAATATTTATATATATAAGGGTATTTTAGTATTTTCTCTTTACTTTTGGGGTATAGGGATAAATGAATGGGTACAAGGGAAAATTTTCAAAGAAAAAAGGTCTCACATAAGTTCAATTCATAGTGGCCTCATATCGACTAACTAAATAAAACAAATGGCTATGTGTGATGCTTTGAATTCTACTAAATATTAAATGAAATTGATTATGAAAATTTAATAAATAATTTTGCATTATTTTACAAAAACCTTCGACATAGAGTTGGATTTAGACTTTATTTGCTCGATCACGCTCATATTTCATCCACTTTTGAGTGAGCAATCGTGATTCTCGCCTTCGGATGGTAGCCAAGATTTAGACAAAATGATTTAATTATAAATATTTATGTTTCAATTATTGTCATAAAATAATTGAAGTTTGACTCATTATAAGATGATTCAATCTAAAATATGGACTATATCCTTTCTTTATATAAGGAATTGTTAATTATTATTTTTGACAAGAAAAAGTATTTATTAATGTTGCATGACGTTGAGATGGTGGCATGAGGATGGAATGGTGCAACACGTTGTTGTTGTGTTGTGTCAAAGGATGTTTTGCTGACTGATTATGTTGGTTGGTTCACAGGAGGCAGCACAATCGGCGAAGCACCTTGGAGTCAAACAACAAGATAACACACGAGTAAGTCAAAAAGAGAGAGTTTAACAAAACAACACGAGTAGAACTGAGGAATCTTGTTGGACTTGTAGCCTCCAAATTGGACCAAAACGCTCTCAAGGTGTAATTCAGAATATAGAATATTGAAAGAAATGTTTGTCTTATTAGTATAATTCATATGGTAGCAAACACTTAAGATGTTGAGGTATAGGTTTGAATCTGATTCCTCTACTTCTTCACGTTTAATGCATGAGTTTCGTCGTTAGATTCTTTGAAAATCAAAAACAAATTGAAAGTTTACATAGGAGGGGTTGATGTAAGTTCTTTTCTCCTTATTTTAATAATTTGTAGCAAAATAGATAAATGTTGTTGAAATATGTAATAATATAGAGTTGTTTTTGTGAACCATTTAATAAATATTTTTAGGTTATACGTTCGAGCGAGTGTGATTCGAGATGGACCCGAGTACAATAAGAGTAAAAGGATTGTGACTTCAAGCGGCGGTTCTACTTCTTGAATGAGGTATAGTGTATCTTCAAACATTTTGAAACTCAAGTCAGCATTTGAGTCACGCACTTGTCATTATGTGTAGATATGGTGGTGATCATAGGTAGGGAGGAGCTTACCTATGATCTTGTCCAAGGATAAAATTCTCTCATGTTCACGAGGAAGTGGAATTTAATATTTATCTTAGTTACCAAGTTTAACTCCTATCGTTACAATCTTGCTAATTTGTAATAACCACCATTATTGTTCTCTCATGTTTTCTATTGTTAAAACTTTTTCTTCCTTTAATTTTATTGTAAACTAGACGTTAATCTACCCGCACATTGTGCGAATATATTTTAATTATATTTTAATTTATTTAATTTAAGTGAATATTTTTAAAAAATCAATATGAAGTTTTATATTACAAATGTCAAATGATTATTGATAAAATAGTTATATCAATAATATAAGAGACACGTATAAATAGTCGAAATATATTTTAGAGTAAGCAAGAAAGATATATGTACTCTCAATTCATAATAAATTGAAGAAATTTATCATGTTATTAAGTTCAATATTATATATTCTGAAAAGATGTATACAATTATTAGCAATTAAGTAGATGCCTGAAAATGTAAAGTTGATAAAATGTAAAGTTGATTAATGCAAAAAAAAAAAAAAAACATATTGAGTAGTAATGTGAAAGATGTTAGGCAAATATTATGAAATGATAGTGTGACGTTATGAAATAATAATGTGGAATTAATTTAGAAAATTTTGAATAGATATTATAAAATAATATTTAAATAAGAGATATAGTATAAAATAGTGGATGATGCTATTAAGTTCAATATTAACCATGTGTAATTAATCATATAATCAAATTGCGTCAACCAATTTTTTAATGTCAATTTTTGTGTTAAAATAACAACTCTTCTTGATATTGTTATATAATAAATACATGGTAGATGAACATCAATACCAATGAACTAATTATTATTTTTA
Organism: Cicer arietinum; assembly: GCF_000331145.2. Taxonomy (NCBI): domain Eukaryota; kingdom Viridiplantae; phylum Streptophyta; class Magnoliopsida; order Fabales; family Fabaceae; genus Cicer; species Cicer arietinum. The sequence goes on along the minus strand of NC_021164.2, from coordinate 74,520,580 downwards.
TTTTTTGAATATTTTTATAAATAAACTCTTCATAAAAAAGTGTAAGACATTGTATACATTCACTAATATTTAAAAAATAAACATTAAATACATCTTAAAAATCACAATTTTCCTTATAAATAAAATTAAAAAAATTCTAAATTGTTTTAAATAATTAATACCAAATATAGTATTAATATTTGTATCTTGATTTATTAATCCAAAAAGAATAGAAAGAGAAAAATCTATTTTATTTGCACAATCAGTCATACCTAAATCACAATGATTCATACCTTGATAGAATTCTACATATTTAAAAAGAGAGATGAATATGATTAAATTTCTCATATAATATAATTTTGTCACGTAGTAAAAATTTCAAATATTTTCATCACAAACTGACTGACAGAGGAAGCACACAAACTCTAGTTTATTCAACATAAAACCCTATATTCAGGACACAAACCAAGACAACCTTTTAATTTAGGCTTAATTGCAGTTTTGGTCCCTATATTTTAGCTGAATTGCGAAAGTAGTCCCCCCCATTTTATTTCTCCCTAGTTTTGGTCCCTCAAACATAATTTTGGTCCAAAACTTGATGAAGTTTCATTTTTTTTTCATTTATTTAAGTCACACCATGCATCAAGATCTCATTTGCAACAATTGTACCTGAAATTTATGATCATAAACGGTGTAGTACGACTTTAAAAAATAAAATTTCATCAAATTTTGGACCAAAATTCTGTTTGAGGACCAAAATTGAGGAGAAACAAAATGGGGGGGACTACTTTCGCGATTCAGCTAAAATAGGGAGATTAAAACTGCAATTAAACCTTTAATTTATAAGCATTCTATACTCAACATTCAATATTTAACCATATAATTTTGTATCTATTATCATCGGAGTTTGATATATGAGAACATACCAAACTCTTATAATATATTAAATTTGAGTTTAAATATCTATAAAAAAAATATTATCATTTCGTATATAAGACAAACAATTTTTAAGTTTAAAGAAATCTACTAAACTCGATGTTGAAATTGATAGATGTTTTTTTGGTCTCTGATAACAATGCAAGAAAAGGCATAATTCAATCATTTTCGCAGTCATGTTAGTCGGAAGAGCTATTAATAAAACCTTCCCTCAGACTTTTAAAGTCGGGTTGCTTCTTCTCCCTCTTTGTAATTTTTCGCATTTTTTTTCTGATGAGCTCTCTCAGATGTATTTGTAAAAGCAAAGATGTCTAGAAAAAAAAAAACCTATAAGTAGATGGTAGATAGAGGCGAAAATGTAAAGTTGATTAATGTGGAAAAATAAAACATATTAAGTGGTAATGTAGATTTAATGTGAAAGATTTAGGCAAATGTTATGAAATAATAATATGACGTTATAACATAATAATGTAGAATTAATTTATAAATTTTGAGTAGATGTTATAAAATAATATTTAAATAGGAGATATAATATAAAATAGTGAATGATATATATAATTTGGGGGAAAACTATTTAGAAACTGAATAGATGCTCTATGAATACGTTCATGTCAACTTTTCGCCCTATTTAAAAAATGTTTACATATGTGAAGAAAATAGTGTGAGGTAGCAGCGAAGTGTATTTTAAATATATATAATATTAATAGATAATTTTTAATAAAAGGTGAATTTAATTAAACCTACTCTTATGTCACATGATACATCCATTTTCAATATTATTACTACTAACAAATTAGTAAAAACATATTTACTACTACTTAGTATCACATATTGTTTCTTTCTGTAAAATATTTGTATAAATCACGGTGTAAAATTCGTTTATAATCTTATTGAACAGATATTTGTGAAAATATTTTAAAAATTAAAATAGCAAAAGTGATATAATTTGTTTGGATGAATGTGAAAAAATGTTGTCTTTTTAGTATACAGTAAAATGTTGCTATGAATGGAAAAATAAAGAGTGGCTTATATAGTAAAATGTTGCCTTTGGCTGAAATTAATCTAAAAAAAAAATTCACATTGTTTAATATTGTAAAGGAGGAGTTTAATGTTATATATATATATATATATATATATATATGGACTCTAGTCCATCATACAAGAGACCCCAAGTGAAAATATTTTAAGTTTGTATGTAATTTTTTTTTATCCTTTTATTTTATAATCTTACGCAATATAGTACAAATATTAATTTTTGAGAGTGCGAAAGTACTAATAATCACAAAAAAATTGAGAAAAGTCAAAATATATTGTAGAAAATCTTACCTAATGTTGTTCTCTTATTGTCAATTAACATTACACATTATATTTTTATGTTTTAATTGTGTTGCTTTAATTTCTCGATCTCTGTTTTTCTCAAACTGGGCTTGGGTCAATTCCAAAATTAACATTGAATGGATGAGATGTGAGTGGAGACTTCACAATATTATCTGCAGGAATGAATGGTTTGGCAACCTTACAAATAATCTACGGTCCTCCTTAATCTATTTATCTATATGATGCATGTTGCATTATGAAATTCTCTATGGACAAAGGAGGAAAGGTCGTTATGGAATAACAATATTGCTTTACTTGATTTATAATCTTAATACTTTAAAATTATTAACTTTTTAATATTAACATTTTTTTAATTTTCATTAGTTGAAATTATATAATGTAAATACAACAGCATCCTTTCATAATTTTAATATATAAATTTGTTTTTTATCAATAAAAAAATCATCTATATTTCTTTATCTTAATTATACGTGTAACTATTGAGGGGGTAATTTTACACATCATTTAGTTAATTTCGAAAAAGAATTAAATTTTCAATTAGTATATATAATTTGATTAATGAATCATAATATTCGTTATTTTAATTATCTGCGTAGATTTTGTCTATTTTAAATTTTTTTCAACTTAAATAAAAATAAATCATTATTATCAACCAAAATTTCTTAGACGATAAAACACGAATCTCTTTTAAAAAAATCAAGTCATCTTATTAATATTGAAAAATTTATTAATAATATTCTAACTATTAATTTTGTTTAAATTTTTTTCTTTAGATTTTCCATATTCTTATTTTCTTCCAAATAATTATTTTTCTTTAGAAAACATGGACATTTGTTGTTAAGTAGATTTTATCTAGTATAGAGATTGTTTCATAAAAAATCAAAACAAACCACTGTAAATGTAGTGCATTTAACAGTAAATATTTCCCAGATGTGGTAAAGAGTAATACAGTGCTTTAAAAAAAAAAACGAAATATTTTACTTTTGCACTTCATTGCTTTAAAAAAAAGCTGTTTTATACTCAATCTTTCAAACAAACAACGAATTAAAGTGAATACCAACAAAATAATAACACTTCTAATTACTTTTTGTAAATACAAACGTTAATTTTATATTTGTGTTGTATCGATATATTGTATCAATTATAATAAATTATTATTATTATTTTAGTGAAAAAAACATATAGTAAAATCGTATCTATAAATTTTGTAAATGTACAAAATTAATTGATACTTAATTTATTTTGGTATATATTATGATATTTAAAATATTTTTTCAGTCAATAATATTTAAAATATAAGTAAATGTTTTATAGTTAAACAAATAAATATGTGCTATTGAATATAAGCCTATAAATTATCTTTTTCTTTATTACAACAATTTAAGGTGAAGGGTGTTGTCCAAGTCAAAGATAGAAAAATTATTGGCACTCGATGAATTTATAAAGGGATTTATATTTTTTGCCTCCCAAAAAATTTAAAACTTTTTAATTAATTAGTTAAATTAATGTTTTAAATTCGAAATAAAAGTAATAAAAATATGAATTTAGAAAATAAATTTTGATAATTTTTTTTATATAATATTCTAAACATGTCTACAAAAACGTGATTAAAAAATATTTGTTATGTTCTAGTATAAATTAAAATTGGTTGCACTATAATTTTGAATTAGTTGCACAATAATTAAAAGTATAATTTTTTTAAAGAAACAAAAATTTAAAACTCTATAAAGACTAAATATTTAACATTTTTTTTAATTTCAAAAGCACATACTTTCATACAATTTTTAAGATGATTTATCCAAATATATAAAAAAAAAAAATTTCATAATATTTCAAAACAAATTGTTATATATGTGATGCATTCACAAGTCATATCAAAATAAGTTAATTGCACCCAAAAATTTCCCTGTTGAACCAGTTGTCAAACAAATTTAACAATGAATATCATAAAGAATGAATCTGGTTAAATAATAATAATAATTATTATTATTAAATTGTAAAAAATAGAAACGATTAACTTTAAAATTCTAATTATAAATTATATCTATAAAATTCTGTAAAGTATAAAATCATTTTATACAAAATTATTCATATTGACATATTTGATAATTTTTTTTTAGATAGACATATATATTATGATTTTTTTTCTTTTTCGTATATTTTCTTTAAAAAGATAATTTTATTTGAGGTATACGGGTTTGTCTTTTAACGGAATTCAAATATAATATATATTATAATATTTAAAATACAAGTAAATGCATTATGGATACAAAAATAAAAATAAACGATTATATTTCATGACTATACTTTATAAAATTTATATACCTAATGTGTTTTACATCACAAATCATTTATAATCGTTATATTATTAATAATATTTAATTTTTTCTATTACTACTTATATAATCACACGTATAATTAATTATAATACATTAATTATATAAAAAAATTTATATTGTAAGGAAATGAAAATTAAACTCAAATTTTAACCATAACTATTTATCGTGGTTGAAATATAAACTAATATACTCTGTTAGAGTTTAATTATATAATTTAAATAACTATCAATGTAAATAATTTTTTATTAGAGTTTAATTATATAATTTAAATAACTATCAATGTAAATAATTTTTACGCCATCAATCAATTATAATCTTTAGATAATTAATAATGTTTGAGTTTTACAATAATTACTACTTCCTCCGCCTCAAAATAATTAATCTATTTACACATAAAAATCGTTCCAAAATGAATTATCATTTTAATTTTGAATACATTTTTTTAAAAAATTGGATCACTTAATGCATACCTTATACTATACACTTATGACATTTGTAATACACCAATACCTATCACGGATATTTCGGTAAAAGTGACACTCCCTCCCTCCCTCTCTCATTGTCAGAAAATTAAACTCTACTGATCATTTTAATTGATTTAATTGTGAAATTAATTATTGGTTTGTTAATAATATCCTTAACTAACATTAAAAGAGATTAAGGGTATTATTAAAAAAAACTATTAAGAGCACTATAAAAAAAAACATTAAAAGTAGTAAATTTTATTAATTGTGTGAAAAAGGAAACGATAATTAAAAAGGAATGGAATAATTATCTCCCAATTATAAATAAAAGTCAATTAATTTATCCATGTTTAATGATGTTATTCAAAAATGAAAATCTTATCGTAATTCCTTAGTAATGTGGGAGATGGCCATAATTATTAGATTTAAGTTAATAAACGTGTTTATTTATTTAAACTTTTAATGATACATTTACAAATTAAAATATTGATATTATATTTTTAAACAATAAATTAATGATCATTTTTATGAATCAAATAAATATTTATTTATTTTTATATTTGAAGAAAGTTTATTTCATAAGAAAAAATATAATTTCATTGTTTATAAGTATTACACTAAAATTTTGTATTTTATTATAAAAAAATATTTAATAGTCATTATTATAAGTAATACAAATTTAGAAAATATTAAATTTTATTTTGTTGACACTTCTAGTAAATAATAATTAGTTATTACAGTTATATAAATGATAGGACAATTTTTGTTTAAAAAATTATTTAATAATAAATTTAAAAATAAAATATATCAATAAATATTGAATTGACTCATGTCCAAAAAACATTGTGTAGTCTTAATTATATAACATGATTCAATGAATTATACTCCTAGAGGTTATTAAAGATATCATCGCATTAAGTTTGTTTGACAAATGACTTCAACAAATTTTGACCATAGTTTCACGAGTTTAATATTTTAATTATTAAATTATTATTTTTTCTCTCACTTAAATAATCTTTTAAACATTTGAGAAATTATAACTAGTCTTATATTGAAGAAGATGTTTTTTCAAGTGATATCAAACTTTTAATTTCGTATTACCGTTATTTATAAGAGTTTAATTTATTTGCACTAAAAGTATAAAATATTTTACACCAATACATCAAAATATATTATTTTAAAAATGATTATCATATACAATAAATATTTTTAAATATCGAATACTTATAATTTATTTTTTTAACTTTTAACATTGATAATTTATATAAATTAATTTTTATAAGATTATTAAATTAAAATAAAATTAATACAAAATTCAAATCATATTAAACAAAAAATACCATAAATATTACTAAGACATATTATTAATTTTGAATACTTAATTATTATTATTTATTTTCATTTAAAATATTTTCTTAAATAGTTTCCCTTTTACTAATTTCTTCAAAGTATTAAAAAATTAAAAAGCATGAACATTCACACTATTTTGTAAGATGAATTTTCCAAATATGTAAATAATAATTTCATTATAAAAAATTAAAAGAAACTGACATCCAATGCATTTATTTAGTAGTCAAACTTAAAAACCAAGATATGGTAATTCTTCTTTCTAAGAAAAAACTTCAAAAAAAAAAAAAAAAAAAAAAAACAAAAGGGGTAAAGGGTGAAAAATACTGAAACTAGCGTGCTCGTTATCATCCTCATCATTAACAAATCGGAGCACCATGTCAGCAACACACTTTGCGTTCTCTTTCTCTCTTTTGTTAAATATTTTTCTCGAGAGCGATTCCGTTTTTCTTTCTAAAAAAAAACTTCAAAAAAAAAAAAAAAAAAAAAGAACCAGATGTGGTAAAGGGTGAAAAATACTGAAACTCATTGAAAACAACGACAGTTAAGTTTGTTCAAGGTTCACTGCATCAAAAGCAAAATCTCCAATGAACCAAGTTGTGAAATAAACAATGAATAAAATAAAATAAAATAATCTTGACCAAATAAAAAAGAAAAAAATGTTACCAAAAAAAATAAAATAAAATAAACAGGGTCTGGTTTCTGGTATTGAATTGGTGGAAGAATAATACTCCAAAGAAAGAAGATACATTGAATTGAACCATTCACTGTACTGTCACATTCATATACCCGAATCTCTTTTTTCTTCCACAATATATTATAACCACCCCTTTCTAAATTCTCAATCCTTCATTTTCTTCTTTCTCTCTCTCTCTCTCTCTCTCTCTCTTTTTTTTGCCCTATCTCATAGGGTTTCACTTCTCTTCTCCGTTTTCCCTTTTCTCTCATGCTTTTTTGCTCTCTACAGTTCTTATTTATATTCACCTTCTTCTTCTCCTTTTTCACTCTCTTTCGAGGGTTCTTTTGTCGTCAACGGTTCATATTTTACTTTCGCTGGTTTTTGAAGCTGTACCCATGTCTAAAGTTTTCGGCTTTACTGGTAAGCTTTTGATCTGGTTCATGTTTTATCTAATTCGTTGTTTTTTTATGTTTTGTGTCTTTGATTCTGTTAATTTGGTGATTCATTTTTTGTTTTTTTTTTATTTGAAGTTTGTTATTTTAGATGTGAATTTGAAGTCTTTGATTTTAGTTTCATGTGTTTCTATATTGATTTTCTCGTATGGTTTTGTTAGGATTATGCTTTGGTTTTGCAAATTGAATTTCCTTTCTTGGTGGATCTGATGAGTTACACGAATAGATTCAGGGTCTGATTTTTATTTTATGAGATAGTGATTTAGTTTAGCGTGGAATTGTTTGAAGGTTTTGTTTTTAGTGCTAGAAGAGAATTTTGTTGGTAGTAGTTATTGGTCTTTTTTGGAAAATGGATCTTGTTCACATATGAGATAGGTAATTTTGTTTACATATGAGATCATTATTTTCTTAACAGTTGATTTGTTACCTTAAGACTTAGAGGATGAGTTGGATTTCATTAAAATATTTAGTTTATATTGTTTGTTCAAATCTTTAACTGGTGAATTTTTATGTTTCTCTAATTATTTTTATACTTGTGAATTTTTCTATGTTTCTTTTTTTGACCTTGTGTGTCTGTTTGGTTTCTCAGGAAGTGATGATTTTTGTGCTGGGAGGTCCATGTACCTTAATCCAAAGGAAGCAGGTCTCTTCTTGTCTCTTGGCCTTCAAGAATATGCTTACTTGCCTAATCAGAAGAGATCTCGCATCAGCGTTCCATTTGATTTCAGCGGAGAATGGATTGAGCAGAAGCCGGAGACATCCATTGAAACATTACCGGATGAATGCCTCTTTGAGATCCTTAGAAGGTTGCCTGCAGGAAAAGATAGGAGTTTATGCGCTTCTGTATCTAAGCGCTGGCTTATGCTTCTAAGCAACATTTGTAAGGATGAAATCTGTAGCAACATAAGTACTGGAAATGGAAACGAGGATGGTGATGATCAAGACTTTGGCGATGAAGGGTATCTTTCTCGAAACTTGGAGGGAAAAAAGGTAACCGATGTTAGACTAGCTGCCATTGCTGTTGGTACAGCATCTCGAGGAGGATTAGGGAAGCTTTCAATTCATGGAAGCAATTTGGATCGTCCGTTGACTGACATAGGTCTCAAGGCAGTTGCCCATGGCTGCCCTTCTCTTAAGATTTTCAATCTTTGGGATGTTGCTACCATTAGTGACGAAGGCCTGATTGAGATTGCTAAAGGCTGTCACCAGTTAGAAAAGCTTGATCTTTGCAAGTTGCCCACAATTTCTGACAAGGCTTTAGTTGCAGTAGCAAAAAACTGCCTGAAACTGATTGAGTTATCGATAGACTCGTGTCCTAATATTGGTAATGAAGGTCTACAGGCTATTGGGAAGTGGTGTCCCAATATAAGGTCTATAACGATTAAAAACTGTCACGGAGTTGGTGATCAGGGAATTGCTAGCCTGATATCTTCAGCATCCTTTGGTCTAACAAAGTTGACACTTGATTCGCTAGTTGTTTCTGATTTCTCACTAGCAGCTATCGGACATTATGGCTTTGCTGTTACTGACCTTGTCCTAAATTCCCTCCCAAATGTCACCGAGAAGGGATTCTGGGTTATGGGTAGTGGCCAAGGACTGCAGAAACTGACATCACTCACAGTTGATTTCTGCCCCGGAGTAACAGATACCGGACTTGAAGCTATAGGAAAGGGTTGTCCAAATGTGAAAAACTTTCAGCTTCACAGGTGTGCGTTTCTGTCGGACAATGGGTTGGTATCATTCACCAAGGCTGCTCCATCAATTGAGAGGCTACAATTGGAAGAGTGCCACAGGGTTACCCAATTTGGGCTTTTCGGTGTCCTTTTTAACTGTGGAGCAAAATTGAAGGCTCTTACTTTGATAAGATGCTATGGGATCAAAGATTTGAATCTGGAATTTCCAGCAGTATCTCCTTGCAAATCAGTATTGTCATTATCAATCCGTAAATGCCCTGGAGTTGGTAATTCTACTCTTGCTGTCCTTGGGAAGCTCTGTCCTCTGCTTCAGCATCTTGAATTGATTGGACTCGAGGGAATAACAGACGCAGGGTTTCTTTCGCTGCTTGAGAGGTCAAAGGCCAGTTTGTCTAATGTTAATCTAAGTGGTTGCATTAATCTCACAGATGCAGGAGTTTTGCCCATGGTCAAGTTGCACGGATCGACTCTTGGTGTGCTGAACCTCAATTGTTGTAAAAAAGTCGGTGATACTAGCTTGACTGCAATTGCAGGCAATTGTCCATTGCTCAGTGATCTTGATGTTTCCAGGTGCGCAATTTCTGATGCAGGGATTGCTGCCCTTGCTCGCGGGATCCTGCTCAATTTAGAGGTGCTTTGTTTGGCAGGTTGCTCATTGGTTTCAAACAAGAGCTTGAGCGCTTTGAAAAAATTGGGTCATTCCCTCGAGGGATTAAATATAAAAAATTGCAAGTCAATCAGCAGCCGTACAGTCGACAAGCTTGTGGAACATCTGTGGATGTGTGACATCCTCTACTAAGCAGGTAGTCTTGATCTATGTTGCAAATCTGAGTAGCAAGTGCACCAGATTTTGTTTGCGCGGTAGTGTTTTTGGGTCCATTGGTTATGATGGGTCTTGGTCATCATCGCAGTACTCGGTTCTCTTTTTCCGGAAAATACAGTTGTTCAATCTTTGTTTTTACAGGTTTCCTTTTAATTGGAAGGTAATCTGTTGGAAGTTTTTTTGGCATCCTTTTGATGGGGTGCCACTTTTCGAATGACCGTATATCTCTGAGAACACATTTACCGGGTTCTGGATTTAGGTTTCTTTGTTTCTAGTGTTGGCACCTGATGTTTTTAGCTCTGCTCTGTATCGGTTTTGCCACCATATATTATCGGTCCTGTTTCTTTGCAGCAATCTGTACCAAAGTTTGTCCAGAGTGGTGTTTATGTTTACTCGATTTTTTGCGTATTTGAACTATGTCCTGTACGCGAAGATTCGGGTCACAGATTTAGTCAAGGGGCACGTTGAAGTTCCAGCTTATGTTATGTTGGTTACTATTGACAGTTCAGTTATTTGAGGCCTTTTGTGTTCTCTAGGGCTTTGGTTATGGCAGCAAGTTATTATACAAGTCTGTCATGACAATCTTTTTCCTTTGGGAAGGATTGTTTTTTTCTACCAAGCCCTTGTTTTTTAGGCTTCATTTTTTCTGAACTTGTTATTGCAACTTCTTCATATTATATTATATGTATAATGATACTGATATCTGCCCTTTGTACTGAATGGTAGTAGTTGTTATTTTATGAAAGTTAATGAATAATGATTTGTACTTTGTTGTCTCATTCTAACAATCCCTTGTATCTTTGCATACACTCTAACTTCGATTTTATCAGGTATAAGAGCTAACTTTTTTTTTACAACTTCAAATAAGCATTCTTTATGGATCAATCAAAATATTTGATTTTTACTTTTGATCACATCTAAAGTCACAACACCAACATATTTAAACTTTTAAACTCTTTTATTATTGCATTTTACAAATTCTAACAAGTAACAACATATGATCGTGAGAAAGAGAATTGAGAAGACAACCAACATTGGCTAAAATGCTTAGGTTGGCAGACTCTATGATGACATAGCACATGTAGTTCACATGCATTAAAGCAATTATTGATGCATTATTTTTGAAGTCTCCACGCGTTGTTTTCTCTCCTTTTCAAGTTTTGGCGGTCAGATATTTGCCTTGTCCGCGAAGTTTCCACATCAATAGTATTACCTCGTTTCTTTAAAACACAAACTTTTTAATTATCACTATTGTTTTTTAGACCATAAAAATAGTCTATAAAAATTATAATTTATTATCATAAAAGTTACTAAAAATACAATTTACTCATTTTTTTGTATCAATAGTTCTAATCTAGTACAAGAAAGTATTTGGAGGAGTATGACTGTGTTAATATAATAGTTTCTTTTCTCTAATTTTAAAAAATAAATAAAAGTATTTGGAGGAAATCTTTTAAAAAGAAAGAAGCCAATTTCTAATAAAGAATTTCCAGGAATGGAGGTATTATTAATTAATATTAAATGAAGATTCCTTGTATATTAGCAGCAAAACCTGGGGTGGTTGGTACATTCACTGAACAGGCATTATTTTTGGACTGAGCCGCTGGACGGAGAGGCATGGATTTTGAATTTGATTCTCTAAAATAAATAAATAGTACAAGTTGTGTCAAAAAAAAAAAAAATAGTACAAATAATAAATTTATAACTCTAAATCAATCGATAAATGACATATTGTTAAGTTGAATATTATATTTTAAATTTAAATTTAAATTTTACAATTGTACAAGAAATTATTTATTATTTCGTCTATAAAAAAATATTATGTAATAAAATTGTTTAACTGATTTTTTTTCTTTCAATTCCACACTATATTTTTTTGAAGAATGTCGAACGAACTAAATCTAAATAAGTCTATTAAATAATTTGAAAGTTACTACAAGATATTTTATTAGATATTGTTAGGCGAATTATCTTATCTTAAATTTAAATTTAAAATCTCACAACTATACATAAATTTCTTTATTTTTTTATCTACAGACAAATAAAATAAAGATTATTAAGAGAGATCTCTTACGATATAGTACTATTGACATATTGGTAATTGGATTTGTTGAACAAAACCGATTGTTGGACAAAGTTTATATTCATAAATAAAGCCATTACAGATTTTCATGCAAATAATTATAGTACACCTTATTTTAGCTGTAACTTAGTATGTAACTTTTTGTTATAGTATAAGAAAAATAGAGATTGATCAAAGAGAAAATATCTCGAGGTGTTTGATTGTAGCACTTTTAATTTGTTCAACAACTCGATAGATGAGCTTTTAGTGGAAAAATTGTATAGTGGTTGAGAAGGATATCCAAATCCAATGAATCAAAAGGTTGTCTTTTCATCAATCCTTCTTTGCCGTTTGTTGTCTCATGATCAAGAGATTTATGCATGTTAAAGATATTCTTTTTTAAACTTCTTTTTTCAAAAGTTCAGAAGGAATATAGCCAGAATTTGTCCTCTCTCACCTCTGATATGATGAATTGAAAACAATCATAGTTTATTTATTGAATTTTTCATATGGACCAGGTGGGACCTAGAAATCAAAATAGATCAAATTGCACTACATGTTTATGTTCATGAATGCTACTTTTATTATTTTTTAAAGTATAGTTTGCTAAATAGGCTAAACTACATGTCATCTAAAATGTGGACCTATTTAATAAATCTAAAAAATATAATAGATTAATTTTATGGTTTGATAATGTAAGTTTTTTTATACACACATTTAATCAAATTTTATTATAATGTCATTTTATAGATATCTCTACAAAATATACATAAAGTAATTTGATTAGATATATATATGTAAAAAAGTTCTTTATAAAAAAAATGATTTACATTATACAAATTAAATAAAAATATAATATTTGACAGTGTTATCATAATATGTTAAAAATATATATTTTTTGTTTTCATTCCCTCTATTTTTCATAAATCCTTACAATATAATATCACTAATGTAATTTCTCTCCAAACTTTATCTTCAATTAAAATCAAAAACAG